>NW_028149123.1:12500-70000 GCF_946808225.1 Silurus aristotelis
CGTGTCGCTTCCATGAAGTCCCGTTCTCGGGTACATATGCGACGAAACCTCAGGAGTTGTGATTTGACCAGGCCAGAATAAGTGTGTTTAGGGTGAAAGCTTTCCTTGTGTAGCAGAGCGTGTGTGTCTGTTTCCTTAAAGAAAACCTTGATGTCCAATTTTCGTGTGGAGCTGAAATCCGGGCCCTTGTAAGTCGTGGTGTCCAAAAAATCCACCGAGAGCTGGCCGATGGAGGATTTCAGTTTTATGGATGGGTTATGGTTGTTAAGTGTTGTTAAAAACTCATCAAACTCCCTCTCTGTGTGTGTCCAAACTCCCCATATATCATCAAGATATCTAAAATAATGAAGAGGCCGTTTATGGCACCGGGATAGGGCCGAGGTCTCCCATTCTGCCATAAATATGTTGGCGTAGGCCGGAGCAAACTTCTTCCCCATCGCTGTTCCCTTAATCTGAAGGAAGAATTCCCCATTGAACTCAAAGTCGTTCCTCTTTAGATTTATTTCTAACAACTGGATGAGTTCTTTATCAGGCCTGGATTTGTCCGGGTATTTTTGAAAAATATTTTTTACGGCCTGTATTCCTTCCTGGATGTCGATATTTGTGTAAAGGCTGTCAATGTCCATAGTGAACAGGACAGCCTCTTGGGGAATTTCAAGTGCTTTAACCTTTTGAATAAAATCATACGTGTCTTTTAAATAGCTAGGGTGGCCCGTGGAAAGGGGATTTAAATAAAAGTCCAGGAATTCGGCCGTATAGTACGTTTCGCTTCCGCAATCCGATACTATAGGCCTTCCTGGAGGAATTTCGTGGGGTTTGCTCCATTTTGCCGGATCTTTATGTATTTTAGGGAGCATGTAGAATCTCCTGCTCCTGGGCTCTGTGTCACCCAAGAGATAGGACTTCTGTTTGGCATTTATGTGCTTTTTTGTATACAGGATCTGAACTATTTCTTTGACTAGGGGTACGGTGTCTGGATAAATGGGTTTGTCTAATTTTTTATAATAAGTTCTATCCTGTAATTGTCTGTACCCTTCCCATAGATATTGCTCACGGTCCATAATAACCGTTGCACTGCCCTTGTCAGCTGGTTTGATGATAATGTTTTGGTTATTTTTTAGTTCTTCAAGAGCACTGATTTCCTCAGGAGTGAGGTTGCGTTGTTCCCAATATGGTCTGCAGTGTCTCTTGAAGGATCTAAGGTCTGTATCAAACAATGTGAGAAGTTCAGTGGGCAGTTTATCCATGGGTGGGACCCAGTCCGATTTAGGTGTGAAAGGTGGGGGAGTTTGATCCGTGTCATTTTGAAAATAAGATGCCAATTTTAGTCTTCGGTGGTATTGTTGCAGATCATACCGCATTTGCCTCCCGCTATATTGTCTGTTAATTTTCCATGCTGGAATAAAAGTTAGGCCTCTATTAAGCAGGCTGAATTGTGGGTGAGTGATTTTGGTTTTCTTGGCCAAAACAACCACATTTTTGTTCCCCTCCTGTGCATGCAGGCTTATGGGGAGGTTTAATTTAAATATTGAAGCCAATGTTCCAGCATTTTTCCGGCTGTACTCCCTGTCCAGTGAATATTGTCACTCTCCGTGTGGAACTCTGATCTGGGCAGGGCCGGAATATGATTCAGGTTGGCAGTGATGTAACCACTCAGGATGTTTAATTGTGTTTGCTCTTTTGTTGGGAGCGTTCCTGAAAAGTTAAGTTCCGGAACCCAAATCCGAGCAAGCGGGAATTTTTCTTTCGCCGCTCTTACTGCCGCCTGCATTTGTTTAATGGCAGTGTCTTTGGCGTTTTGAGTCCGACTGTTGATGCCCAGTGCTAAAATAAGATGCTCTACATCATTCGAGACCAAGATTTTATTTATCACGGCCTCCATGTGTCTGAACGTGGCCCCAGGATAGCTTTCTATTTGGAGGTCTGGGTTCTTAAAGGGGGGAATCCTGGAGAGGTTGGAATCCCCAATAACTAGGCATTTCTTACGGACAGTTAGTTTCCACTCTATCATTTTTCTGGGAGTGTTTATGTGCCTATTTGGAACAGACTCACTGGAGTCACATGGTGTTGCAGAAGGCACCCTGAGCTCCACATTAATACGGGCCTGTGTGGCTGTTCTAAGGCTGCCGATTTTGTCTGGGCTTAGGGTCACCCTTTGTGAGCTGCCGTCATTATTCTGTTCGCACTCTCCCTGATCTTCGATAATAACGAGTTCCTCTTCCAATCTAACACAGGGATTGGAACTCGGGTGAGGAGTGCGTTGAGCTTTTGGGGAGGAAGGAGGATCTAGGGTGAATTCTGAATCCTCCTCTCTAAAAGGGGACCAATCGTTTGGTGGATCTGTCATGGTGGAAGTGGTTCTGGAAGATTTTGGTACTGGTTGGGTGGACAAATCTGGTAGGGAGTGTGCCTCGGCCTCAGCGTGCACCGAGACCTGCACCGCTATGGCACCGCCCGCTGTGTCTGGCGGCAGAGAAGAAGCAGCAGGGACACTTTGCGTCTCTGCTTCCTCTCTCGCTTCCTCCACCTCAGTAGTGGGTGTAGGGATCTTACATTTGTCCCCTACCAGAGTGTGAGCCTCCTGTATTGATTTGTATCTCAGCCTTTTACCAATCCCTCGTTTTGCCCATAACACCGCCGTGTTAAAGCATTCTTCCCAGCCTCGGGAAGGATAGTGCTGCAGCTTGGCCATTTCTTCCACCAATGTGTCCTCATAATGGTTTTTAAGGATTAACATGGTGGTATAGGCCCAGTTTTTAGCATTACCATCTATAAGGGCTTGTGTTGTGGGGTTTGGCAGAGCTGGTTTGATGACCTCAGATAGATTTTTCTCCATCTTGGTCAATGCAGGAGGTTGTTCTTGGCTCACATTATTTTTGTGGTGTACCAGTTTGATTATTTTGAACATGGTACGGGTTTTTGAGGCAAAATCCGGGTCATCCGATTGTTTTTGAACCACATTTTGTCTCTGCTGTGTGTTCCTTTTTTGTTGTTGTGGACGAGTTGTCCATGTTCGATTTAGTTTTTGTGGGATCCTTGTGACAGGTCCCCAACGGACCTGAGGTTCAAAAAATTGTGGTCTGAAAGACCGCTGGTGTGATGCAGTATGGTAAGTATTTGGTGCCCTCGTGTGGCCTGAAAATTTTACTGCGTTTGAATAGGAGAGAGCTCTTTGTCCCTGTGCATGACGTAGGTTCTGGTTATTGCCATATTTAACCACGTCTGCATAAGAGAATGACCTCTCTCCTTGTGGATGGTGTCCCGTACGGTGGTGAGGACGGTTCATAGGTGTGTCTTGGACAGCACGCCTGCGTCCACGGGTGACAACCATCCAACCATCTCTGTCTGGCAGAATCATTTTTTCAAAAAGTTTTTCTTTTCTATTGCTTTTTAAACAAAATATTTATCTGGGATGTTTTTGTGTAATCAAATAAAATAAAATAATGAACTGAAATCAAGAATCTTTTTGTGTTTTTTCAAAATAAATCTCTCTTGAGAATTTGAAAATAAAATCAAGCAGTTGCCTGATTTTAAATAAAAATAATAAAATAATGTGCTCTCAAAGGAATATTTTCCTGAAAAAAGTCTCTAAAGAGCTTGAAAATAAACCAAGCAGTTGGCTTAGTTTAAATGGGAAAGTAAAATAAAATCCTTATAAAAGAAATGTTTTTTTTCCAAAAGATTTCTGAAAGCTGAGAAAGGAACAAGCCGTTGCAACGTTTCGGTTCCCTTAGAACCTTCTTCAGGCAGGCTTGTTCAGAGTATTTGCAAAAAATATTCTTTCTTTGAAAATAAAATAGATTCAGGATCAAAATAAAGCTTGAGTGTGTCTCTAATCGAGCTGGAAGAAGTGGGGAAGATTCAGTCCTCTGAGCAGCCTCTTATATAGTGTAAAGAGGCGGGGTCCAATTCAAAGGAGCCAATGAGAACCATTTCCAAGCTCAATTTCAAAAAGAAATAGTTCTAAGCCAATAGAAAACACCTGTCTTTCAGGGTATTGTGAAAGGGCATTTTTTGCAGTTTGATGAGAATGAAGAATTTTGAATGCCCTAGGTTTTTTAAAAAAAATTTTTTAAATATAAATTAAAATTAAAATTTAATAAAACAGGCATGAGGCACGGGCCGGTTAGGTTTGGGGTTAAGGTTAGCGGTTAGGGTTAGGATTTAGGGTTACGGTTAGGGTTAAGGTTAGGGTTGGGGTTAGGTTTAGGGTTAAGGTTAGGATTAAGGGTTAGGGATAGAAATTAGGGTTAGGATTTAGGGTTAGGGTTAAGGTTAGGGTTGGGGTTAGGTTTAGGGTTAAGGTTAGGATTAAGGGTTAGGGATAAAAATTAGGGTTAGGGTTAGGATTTAGGGTTAGGGTTAGAAATTAGGGTTAGGGATAGAAATTAGGGTTGAGGTTAGGTTTTAGGGTTAGGGTTAGGGATGGAAATTAGGGTAAAGGTTAGGTTTTAGGGTTAGGGATAGAGGTTAGGGTTAGGATTAGGATTTAGGGTTAGGGCTAGAAATTAGGGTTAGGGTTAGGGATAGGAATTAGGGTTAAGGTTAGCTTTTAGGGTTAGGGATAGAAATTAGGGTTAAGGTTAGGTTTTAGAGTAAGGGATAGAAATTAGGGTTAGGGTTGGGGTTAGGTTTTAGGGATAGGACTTAGGGTTAGGGCTAGAAATTAGGATTAGGGTTAGGAATAGAAATTAGGGTTAAGGTTAGGTTTTAGGGTTAGGGTTAGGGACAGAAATTAGGGTTAAGGTTAGGTTTTAGGGTTAGGGTTAGGGATAGAAATTAGGGTTAAGTTTAGGGTTAGGGTTGGGGTTAGGTTTTGGGGTTAGGGTTAGAAGTTAGGGTTAGGTTTTAGGGTTAGGCCTAGAAATTAGGGTTAGGGTTAGGGATAGAAATAAAGGTTAAGGTTAGGTTTTAGGGTTAGGGATAGAAATTAGGGTTAGGTTTAGGGTTAGGGTTGGGTTTAGGTTTTGGGGTTAGGATTAGGATGTAGGGTTATGGTAAGAAATTAGGGTTAGGGATAGAAATTAGGGTTAAGGTTAGGATTAGGTTAAGGTTAGGGTTAGGGTTGTGGTTAGGGATACAATTCAGGGTTAGGGTTAGGTTTTAGAATTAGGGTTAGGTTTAGGTTTAGGTTAAGGTTAGGGCTTAGGGTTAGGGATAGGAATTAGGGTTAGGATTTAGGGTTAGGGATAGAAATTAGGGTTAGGGTTAGGTTTAGAGTCAGAGGAAGGTGCTAACCTGTTTGCACAGGCCATCAATGCCCCCTAAGAATATTTTATTCACCTCTCATTGAGGCCTTGGGGATAAACAGTACTTAGTTTCTGAATCCAAATTCTCTCTGCTCTTTTCCTCAGGGGTACAGACCATTGTGGGTTTGCCTGTAGGACCATGACCCTGAGAGCTTCCCATCCATGCTCCCGGAAGTGTTTGACCAGGTAAGTATCCATTTGTTTTTCTTTTAATATGTTGTGTTTGTGTTGTGTCATCCTGATCAAGATGGTGTTGCCCGTCTCTCCAACATATTGGGCTCCACATTGATTACAGGAAATGAGGTAGACACAATTTTTGCTGTGCACTGTACTTGAGCGATGAGTGGTGAAGACTTCCTTGGTAAATTTGTTTTGAATATGTTGTTTTTGTTCCAGGTATTGTCCCTGATGTTTAGGTTTTCCCTGCTGAAGAGGATTAAGTTTGGCTCTGACCAAATAGTTTTGTAGGTTTTTGCTTTTCCTGAAAGCTGCAATGACTTTGTGGTCTCTGAATCTTGGTGTTTGTCCCAATATTTGTATAAAATTGGACCTTATCTCCCTGATGAGCTTCACAGAGACAGAGGAATATGTCAGGACGAGCGGCACGCTGGTGCCTTCCGCCCGAGTTCCTATTGTGAGGTAGGATTTAAAAATCCTCCTCAAAAAGGACCTTTTATATCCCCTGTTCCTGAGTGCTCTAAAGAGGATTCGTGTCGCTTCCATGAAGTCCCGTTCTCGGGTACATATGCGACGAAACCTCAGGAGTTGTGATTTGACCAGGCCAGAATAAGTGTGTTTAGGGTGAAAGCTTTCCTTGTGTAGCAGAGCGTGTGTGTCTGTTTCCTTAAAGAAAACCTTGATGTCCAATTTTCGTGTGGAGCTGAAATCCGGGCCCTTGTAAGTCGTGGTGTCCAAAAAATCCACCGAGAGCTGGCCGATGGAGGATTTCAGTTTTATGGATGGGTTATGGTTGTTAAGTGTTGTTAAAAACTCATCAAACTCCCTCTCTGTGTGTGTCCAAACTCCCCATATATCATCAAGATATCTAAAATAATGAAGAGGCCGTTTATGGCACCGGGATAGGGCCGAGGTCTCCCATTCTGCCATAAATATGTTGGCGTAGGCCGGAGCAAACTTCTTCCCCATCGCTGTTCCCTTAATCTGAAGGAAGAATTCCCCATTGAACTCAAAGTCGTTCCTCTTTAGATTTATTTCTAACAACTGGATGAGTTCTTTATCAGGCCTGGATTTGTCCGGGTATTTTTGAAAAATATTTTTTACGGCCTGTATTCCTTCCTGGATGTCGATATTTGTGTAAAGGCTGTCAATGTCCATAGTGAACAGGACAGCCTCTTGGGGAATTTCAAGTGCTTTAACCTTTTGAATAAAATCATACGTGTCTTTTAAATAGCTAGGGTGGCCCGTGGAAAGGGGATTTAAATAAAAGTCCAGGAATTCGGCCGTATAGTACGTTTCGCTTCCGCAATCCGATACTATAGGCCTTCCTGGAGGAATTTCGTGGGGTTTGCTCCATTTTGCCGGATCTTTATGTATTTTAGGGAGCATGTAGAATCTCCTGCTCCTGGGCTCTGTGTCACCCAAGAGATAGGACTTCTGTTTGGCATTTATGTGCTTTTTTGTATACAGGATCTGAACTATTTCTTTGACTAGGGGTACGGTGTCTGGATAAATGGGTTTGTCTAATTTTTTATAATAAGTTCTATCCTGTAATTGTCTGTACCCTTCCCATAGATATTGCTCACGGTCCATAATAACCGTTGCACTGCCCTTGTCAGCTGGTTTGATGATAATGTTTTGGTTATTTTTTAGTTCTTCAAGAGCACTGATTTCCTCAGGAGTGAGGTTGCGTTGTTCCCAATATGGTCTGCAGTGTCTCTTGAAGGATCTAAGGTCTGTATCAAACAATGTGAGAAGTTCAGTGGGCAGTTTATCCATGGGTGGGACCCAGTCCGATTTAGGTGTGAAAGGTGGGGGAGTTTGATCCGTGTCATTTTGAAAATAAGATGCCAATTTTAGTCTTCGGTGGTATTGTTGCAGATCATACCGCATTTGCCTCCCGCTATATTGTCTGTTAATTTTCCATGCTGGAATAAAAGTTAGGCCTCTATTAAGCAGGCTGAATTGTGGGTGAGTGATTTTGGTTTTCTTGGCCAAAACAACCACATTTTTGTTCCCCTCCTGTGCATGCAGGCTTATGGGGAGGTTTAATTTAAATATTGAAGCCAATGTTCCAGCATTTTTCCGGCTGTACTCCCTGTCCAGTGAATATTGTCACTCTCCGTGTGGAACTCTGATCTGGGCAGGGCCGGAATATGATTCAGGTTGGCAGTGATGTAACCACTCAGGATGTTTAATTGTGTTTGCTCTTTTGTTGGGAGCGTTCCTGAAAAGTTAAGTTCCGGAACCCAAATCCGAGCAAGCGGGAATTTTTCTTTCGCCGCTCTTACTGCCGCCTGCATTTGTTTAATGGCAGTGTCTTTGGCGTTTTGAGTCCGACTGTTGATGCCCAGTGCTAAAATAAGATGCTCTACATCATTCGAGACCAAGATTTTATTTATCACGGCCTCCATGTGTCTGAACGTGGCCCCAGGATAGCTTTCTATTTGGAGGTCTGGGTTCTTAAAGGGGGGAATCCTGGAGAGGTTGGAATCCCCAATAACTAGGCATTTCTTACGGACAGTTAGTTTCCACTCTATCATTTTTCTGGGAGTGTTTATGTGCCTATTTGGAACAGACTCACTGGAGTCACATGGTGTTGCAGAAGGCACCCTGAGCTCCACATTAATACGGGCCTGTGTGGCTGTTCTAAGGCTGCCGATTTTGTCTGGGCTTAGGGTCACCCTTTGTGAGCTGCCGTCATTATTCTGTTCGCACTCTCCCTGATCTTCGATAATAACGAGTTCCTCTTCCAATCTAACACAGGGATTGGAACTCGGGTGAGGAGTGCGTTGAGCTTTTGGGGAGGAAGGAGGATCTAGGGTGAATTCTGAATCCTCCTCTCTAAAAGGGGACCAATCGTTTGGTGGATCTGTCATGGTGGAAGTGGTTCTGGAAGATTTTGGTACTGGTTGGGTGGACAAATCTGGTAGGGAGTGTGCCTCGGCCTCAGCGTGCACCGAGACCTGCACCGCTATGGCACCGCCCGCTGTGTCTGGCGGCAGAGAAGAAGCAGCAGGGACACTTTGCGTCTCTGCTTCCTCTCTCGCTTCCTCCACCTCAGTAGTGGGTGTAGGGATCTTACATTTGTCCCCTACCAGAGTGTGAGCCTCCTGTATTGATTTGTATCTCAGCCTTTTACCAATCCCTCGTTTTGCCCATAACACCGCCGTGTTAAAGCATTCTTCCCAGCCTCGGGAAGGATAGTGCTGCAGCTTGGCCATTTCTTCCACCAATGTGTCCTCATAATGGTTTTTAAGGATTAACATGGTGGTATAGGCCCAGTTTTTAGCATTACCATCTATAAGGGCTTGTGTTGTGGGGTTTGGCAGAGCTGGTTTGATGACCTCAGATAGATTTTTCTCCATCTTGGTCAATGCAGGAGGTTGTTCTTGGCTCACATTATTTTTGTGGTGTACCAGTTTGATTATTTTGAACATGGTACGGGTTTTTGAGGCAAAATCCGGGTCATCCGATTGTTTTTGAACCACATTTTGTCTCTGCTGTGTGTTCCTTTTTTGTTGTTGTGGACGAGTTGTCCATGTTCGATTTAGTTTTTGTGGGATCCTTGTGACAGGTCCCCAACGGACCTGAGGTTCAAAAAATTGTGGTCTGAAAGACCGCTGGTGTGATGCAGTATGGTAAGTATTTGGTGCCCTCGTGTGGCCTGAAAATTTTACTGCGTTTGAATAGGAGAGAGCTCTTTGTCCCTGTGCATGACGTAGGTTCTGGTTATTGCCATATTTAACCACGTCTGCATAAGAGAATGACCTCTCTCCTTGTGGATGGTGTCCCGTACGGTGGTGAGGACGGTTCATAGGTGTGTCTTGGACAGCACGCCTGCGTCCACGGGTGACAACCATCCAACCATCTCTGTCTGGCAGAATCATTTTTTCAAAAAGTTTTTCTTTTCTATTGCTTTTTAAACAAAATATTTATCTGGGATGTTTTTGTGTAATCAAATAAAATAAAATAATGAACTGAAATCAAGAATCTTTTTGTGTTTTTTCAAAATAAATCTCTCTTGAGAATTTGAAAATAAAATCAAGCAGTTGCCTGATTTTAAATAAAAATAATAAAATAATGTGCTCTCAAAGGAATATTTTCCTGAAAAAAGTCTCTAAAGAGCTTGAAAATAAACCAAGCAGTTGGCTTAGTTTAAATGGGAAAGTAAAATAAAATCCTTATAAAAGAAATGTTTTTTTTCCAAAAGATTTCTGAAAGCTGAGAAAGGAACAAGCCGTTGCAACGTTTCGGTTCCCTTAGAACCTTCTTCAGGCAGGCTTGTTCAGAGTATTTGCAAAAAATATTCTTTCTTTGAAAATAAAATAGATTCAGGATCAAAATAAAGCTTGAGTGTGTCTCTAATCGAGCTGGAAGAAGTGGGGAAGATTCAGTCCTCTGAGCAGCCTCTTATATAGTGTAAAGAGGCGGGGTCCAATTCAAAGGAGCCAATGAGAACCATTTCCAAGCTCAATTTCAAAAAGAAATAGTTCTAAGCCAATAGAAAACACCTGTCTTTCAGGGTATTGTGAAAGGGCATTTTTTGCAGTTTGATGAGAATGAAGAATTTTGAATGCCCTAGGTTTTTTAAAAAAAATTTTATAAATATAAATTAAAATTAAAATTTAATAAAACAGGCATGAGGCACGGGCCGGTTAGGTTTGGGGTTAAGGTTAGCGGTTAGGGTTAGGATTTAGGGTTACGGTTAGGGTTAAGGTTAGGGTTGGGGTTAGGTTTAGGGTTAAGGTTAGGATTAAGGGTTAGGGATAGAAATTAGGGTTAGGATTTAGGGTTAGGGTTAAGGTTAGGGTTGGGGTTAGGTTTAGGGTTAAGGTTAGGATTAAGGGTTAGGGATAAAAATTAGGGTTAGGGTTAGGATTTAGGGTTAGGGTTAGAAATTAGGGTTAGGGATAGAAATTAGGGTTGAGGTTAGGTTTTAGGGTTAGGGTTAGGGATGGAAATTAGGGTAAAGGTTAGGTTTTAGGGTTAGGGATAGAGGTTAGGGTTAGGATTAGGATTTAGGGTTAGGGCTAGAAATTAGGGTTAGGGTTAGGGATAGGAATTAGGGTTAAGGTTAGCTTTTAGGGTTAGGGATAGAAATTAGGGTTAAGGTTAGGTTTTAGAGTAAGGGATAGAAATTAGGGTTAGGGTTGGGGTTAGGTTTTAGGGATAGGACTTAGGGTTAGGGCTAGAAATTAGGATTAGGGTTAGGAATAGAAATTAGGGTTAAGGTTAGGTTTTAGGGTTAGGGTTAGGGACAGAAATTAGGGTTAAGGTTAGGTTTTAGGGTTAGGGTTAGGGATAGAAATTAGGGTTAAGTTTAGGGTTAGGGTTGGGGTTAGGTTTTGGGGTTAGGGTTAGAAGTTAGGGTTAGGTTTTAGGGTTAGGCCTAGAAATTAGGGTTAGGGTTAGGGATAGAAATAAAGGTTAAGGTTAGGTTTTAGGGTTAGGGATAGAAATTAGGGTTAGGTTTAGGGTTAGGGTTGGGTTTAGGTTTTGGGGTTAGGATTAGGATGTAGGGTTATGGTAAGAAATTAGGGTTAGGGATAGAAATTAGGGTTAAGGTTAGGATTAGGTTAAGGTTAGGGTTAGGGTTGTGGTTAGGGATACAATTCAGGGTTAGGGTTAGGTTTTAGAATTAGGGTTAGGTTTAGGTTTAGGTTAAGGTTAGGGCTTAGGGTTAGGGATAGGAATTAGGGTTAGGATTTAGGGTTAGGGATAGAAATTAGGGTTAGGGTTAGGTTTAGAGTCAGAGGAAGGTGCTAACCTGTTTGCACAGGCCATCAATGCCCCCTAAGAATATTTTATTCACCTCTCATTGAGGCCTTGGGGATAAACAGTACTTAGTTTCTGAATCCAAATTCTCTCTGCTCTTTTCCTCAGGGGTACAGACCATTGTGGGTTTGCCTGTAGGACCATGACCCTGAGAGCTTCCCATCCATGCTCCCGGAAGTGTTTGACCAGGTAAGTATCCATTTGTTTTTCTTTTAATATGTTGTGTTTGTGTTGTGTCATCCTGATCAAGATGGTGTTGCCCGTCTCTCCAACATATTGGGCTCCACATTGATTACAGGAAATGAGGTAGACACAATTTTTGCTGTGCACTGTACTTGAGCGATGAGTGGTGAAGACTTCCTTGGTAAATTTGTTTTGAATATGTTGTTTTTGTTCCAGGTATTGTCCCTGATGTTTAGGTTTTCCCTGCTGAAGAGGATTAAGTTTGGCTCTGACCAAATAGTTTTGTAGGTTTTTGCTTTTCCTGAAAGCTGCAATGACTTTGTGGTCTCTGAATCTTGGTGTTTGTCCCAATATTTGTATAAAATTGGACCTTATCTCCCTGATGAGCTTCACAGAGACAGAGGAATATGTCAGGACGAGCGGCACGCTGGTGCCTTCCGCCCGAGTTCCTATTGTGAGGTAGGATTTAAAAATCCTCCTCAAAAAGGACCTTTTATATCCCCTGTTCCTGAGTGCTCTAAAGAGGATTCGTGTCGCTTCCATGAAGTCCCGTTCTCGGGTACATATGCGACGAAACCTCAGGAGTTGTGATTTGACCAGGCCAGAATAAGTGTGTTTAGGGTGAAAGCTTTCCTTGTGTAGCAGAGCGTGTGTGTCTGTTTCCTTAAAGAAAACCTTGATGTCCAATTTTCGTGTGGAGCTGAAATCCGGGCCCTTGTAAGTCGTGGTGTCCAAAAAATCCACCGAGAGCTGGCCGATGGAGGATTTCAGTTTTATGGATGGGTTATGGTTGTTAAGTGTTGTTAAAAACTCATCAAACTCCCTCTCTGTGTGTGTCCAAACTCCCCATATATCATCAAGATATCTAAAATAATGAAGAGGCCGTTTATGGCACCGGGATAGGGCCGAGGTCTCCCATTCTGCCATAAATATGTTGGCGTAGGCCGGAGCAAACTTCTTCCCCATCGCTGTTCCCTTAATCTGAAGGAAGAATTCCCCATTGAACTCAAAGTCGTTCCTCTTTAGATTTATTTCTAACAACTGGATGAGTTCTTTATCAGGCCTGGATTTGTCCGGGTATTTTTGAAAAATATTTTTTACGGCCTGTATTCCTTCCTGGATGTCGATATTTGTGTAAAGGCTGTCAATGTCCATAGTGAACAGGACAGCCTCTTGGGGAATTTCAAGTGCTTTAACCTTTTGAATAAAATCATACGTGTCTTTTAAATAGCTAGGGTGGCCCGTGGAAAGGGGATTTAAATAAAAGTCCAGGAATTCGGCCGTATAGTACGTTTCGCTTCCGCAATCCGATACTATAGGCCTTCCTGGAGGAATTTCGTGGGGTTTGCTCCATTTTGCCGGATCTTTATGTATTTTAGGGAGCATGTAGAATCTCCTGCTCCTGGGCTCTGTGTCACCCAAGAGATAGGACTTCTGTTTGGCATTTATGTGCTTTTTTGTATACAGGATCTGAACTATTTCTTTGACTAGGGGTACGGTGTCTGGATAAATGGGTTTGTCTAATTTTTTATAATAAGTTCTATCCTGTAATTGTCTGTACCCTTCCCATAGATATTGCTCACGGTCCATAATAACCGTTGCACTGCCCTTGTCAGCTGGTTTGATGATAATGTTTTGGTTATTTTTTAGTTCTTCAAGAGCACTGATTTCCTCAGGAGTGAGGTTGCGTTGTTCCCAATATGGTCTGCAGTGTCTCTTGAAGGATCTAAGGTCTGTATCAAACACTGTGAGAAGTTCAGTGGGCAGTTTATCCATGGGTGGGACCCAGTCCGATTTAGGTGTGAAAGGTGGGGGAGTTTGATCCGTGTCATTTTGAAAATAAGATGCCAATTTTAGTCTTCGGTGGTATTGTTGCAGATCATACCGCATTTGCCTCCCGCTATATTGTCTGTTAATTTTCCATGCTGGAATAAAAGTTAGGCCTCTATTAAGCAGGCTGAATTGTGGGTGAGTGATTTTGGTTTTCTTGGCCAAAACAACCACATTTTTGTTCCCCTCCTGTGCATGCAGGCTTATGGGGAGGTTTAATTTAAATATTGAAGCCAATGTTCCAGCATTTTTCCGGCTGTACTCCCTGTCCAGTGAATATTGTCACTCTCCGTGTGGAACTCTGATCTGGGCAGGGCCGGAATATGATTCAGGTTGGCAGTGATGTAACCACTCAGGATGTTTAATTGTGTTTGCTCTTTTGTTGGGAGCGTTCCTGAAAAGTTAAGTTCCGGAACCCAAATCCGAGCAAGCGGGAATTTTTCTTTCGCCGCTCTTACTGCCGCCTGCATTTGTTTAATGGCAGTGTCTTTGGCGTTTTGAGTCCGACTGTTGATGCCCAGTGCTAAAATAAGATGCTCTACATCATTCGAGACCAAGATTTTATTTATCACGGCCTCCATGTGTCTGAACGTGGCCCCAGGATAGCTTTCTATTTGGAGGTCTGGGTTCTTAAAGGGGGGAATCCTGGAGAGGTTGGAATCCCCAATAACTAGGCATTTCTTACGGACAGTTAGTTTCCACTCTATCATTTTTCTGGGAGTGTTTATGTGCCTATTTGGAACAGACTCACTGGAGTCACATGGTGTTGCAGAAGGCACCCTGAGCTCCACATTAATACGGGCCTGTGTGGCTGTTCTAAGGCTGCCGATTTTGTCTGGGCTTAGGGTCACCCTTTGTGAGCTGCCGTCATTATTCTGTTCGCACTCTCCCTGATCTTCGATAATAACGAGTTCCTCTTCCAATCTAACACAGGGATTGGAACTCGGGTGAGGAGTGCGTTGAGCTTTTGGGGAGGAAGGAGGATCTAGGGTGAATTCTGAATCCTCCTCTCTAAAAGGGGACCAATCGTTTGGTGGATCTGTCATGGTGGAAGTGGTTCTGGAAGATTTTGGTACTGGTTGGGTGGACAAATCTGGTAGGGAGTGTGCCTCGGCCTCAGCGTGCACCGAGACCTGCACCGCTATGGCACCGCCCGCTGTGTCTGGCGGCAGAGAAGAAGCAGCAGGGACACTTTGCGTCTCTGCTTCCTCTCTCGCTTCCTCCACCTCAGTAGTGGGTGTAGGGATCTTACATTTGTCCCCTACCAGAGTGTGAGCCTCCTGTATTGATTTGTATCTCAGCCTTTTACCAATCCCTCGTTTTGCCCATAACACCGCCGTGTTAAAGCATTCTTCCCAGCCTCGGGAAGGATAGTGCTGCAGCTTGGCCATTTCTTCCACCAATGTGTCCTCATAATGGTTTTTAAGGATTAACATGGTGGTATAGGCCCAGTTTTTAGCATTACCATCTATAAGGGCTTGTGTTGTGGGGTTTGGCAGAGCTGGTTTGATGACCTCAGATAGATTTTTCTCCATCTTGGTCAATGCAGGAGGTTGTTCTTGGCTCACATTATTTTTGTGGTGTACCAGTTTGATTATTTTGAACATGGTACGGGTTTTTGAGGCAAAATCCGGGTCATCCGATTGTTTTTGAACCACATTTTGTCTCTGCTGTGTGTTCCTTTTTTGTTGTTGTGGACGAGTTGTCCATGTTCGATTTAGTTTTTGTGGGATCCTTGTGACAGGTCCCCAACGGACCTGAGGTTCAAAAAATTGTGGTCTGAAAGACCGCTGGTGTGATGCAGTATGGTAAGTATTTGGTGCCCTCGTGTGGCCTGAAAATTTTACTGCGTTTGAATAGGAGAGAGCTCTTTGTCCCTGTGCATGACGTAGGTTCTGGTTATTGCCATATTTAACCACGTCTGCATAAGAGAATGACCTCTCTCCTTGTGGATGGTGTCCCGTACGGTGGTGAGGACGGTTCATAGGTGTGTCTTGGACAGCACGCCTGCGTCCACGGGTGACAACCATCCAACCATCTCTGTCTGGCAGAATCATTTTTTCAAAAAGTTTTTCTTTTCTATTGCTTTTTAAACAAAATATTTATCTGGGATGTTTTTGTGTAATCAAATAAAATAAAATAATGAACTGAAATCAAGAATCTTTTTGTGTTTTTTCAAAATAAATCTCTCTTGAGAATTTGAAAATAAAATCAAGCAGTTGCCTGATTTTAAATAAAAATAATAAAATAATGTGCTCTCAAAGGAATATTTTCCTGAAAAAAGTCTCTAAAGAGCTTGAAAATAAACCAAGCAGTTGGCTTAGTTTAAATGGGAAAGTAAAATAAAATCCTTATAAAAGAAATGTTTTTTTTCCAAAAGATTTCTGAAAGCTGAGAAAGGAACAAGCCGTTGCAACGTTTCGGTTCCCTTAGAACCTTCTTCAGGCAGGCTTGTTCAGAGTATTTGCAAAAAATATTCTTTCTTTGAAAATAAAATAGATTCAGGATCAAAATAAAGCTTGAGTGTGTCTCTAATCGAGCTGGAAGAAGTGGGGAAGATTCAGTCCTCTGAGCAGCCTCTTATATAGTGTAAAGAGGCGGGGTCCAATTCAAAGGAGCCAATGAGAACCATTTCCAAGCTCAATTTCAAAAAGAAATAGTTCTAAGCCAATAGAAAACACCTGTCTTTCAGGGTATTGTGAAAGGGCATTTTTTGCAGTTTGATGAGAATGAAGAATTTTGAATGCCCTAGGTTTTTTAAAAAAAATTTTATAAATATAAATTAAAATTAAAATTTAATAAAACAGGCATGAGGCACGGGCCGGTTAGGTTTGGGGTTAAGGTTAGCGGTTAGGGTTAGGATTTAGGGTTACGGTTAGGGTTAAGGTTAGGGTTGGGGTTAGGTTTAGGGTTAAGGTTAGGATTAAGGGTTAGGGATAGAAATTAGGGTTAGGATTTAGGGTTAGGGTTAAGGTTAGGGTTGGGGTTAGGTTTAGGGTTAAGGTTAGGATTAAGGGTTAGGGATAAAAATTAGGGTTAGGGTTAGGATTTAGGGTTAGGGTTAGAAATTAGGGTTAGGGATAGAAATTAGGGTTGAGGTTAGGTTTTAGGGTTAGGGTTAGGGATGGAAATTAGGGTAAAGGTTAGGTTTTAGGGTTAGGGATAGAGGTTAGGGTTAGGATTAGGATTTAGGGTTAGGGCTAGAAATTAGGGTTAGGGTTAGGGATAGGAATTAGGGTTAAGGTTAGCTTTTAGGGTTAGGGATAGAAATTAGGGTTAAGGTTAGGTTTTAGAGTAAGGGATAGAAATTAGGGTTAGGGTTGGGGTTAGGTTTTAGGGATAGGACTTAGGGTTAGGGCTAGAAATTAGGATTAGGGTTAGGAATAGAAATTAGGGTTAAGGTTAGGTTTTAGGGTTAGGGTTAGGGACAGAAATTAGGGTTAAGGTTAGGTTTTAGGGTTAGGGTTAGGGATAGAAATTAGGGTTAAGTTTAGGGTTAGGGTTGGGGTTAGGTTTTGGGGTTAGGGTTAGAAGTTAGGGTTAGGTTTTAGGGTTAGGCCTAGAAATTAGGGTTAGGGTTAGGGATAGAAATAAAGGTTAAGGTTAGGTTTTAGGGTTAGGGATAGAAATTAGGGTTAGGTTTAGGGTTAGGGTTGGGTTTAGGTTTTGGGGTTAGGATTAGGATGTAGGGTTATGGTAAGAAATTAGGGTTAGGGATAGAAATTAGGGTTAAGGTTAGGATTAGGTTAAGGTTAGGGTTAGGGTTGTGGTTAGGGATACAATTCAGGGTTAGGGTTAGGTTTTAGAATTAGGGTTAGGTTTAGGTTTAGGTTAAGGTTAGGGCTTAGGGTTAGGGATAGGAATTAGGGTTAGGATTTAGGGTTAGGGATAGAAATTAGGGTTAGGGTTAGGTTTAGAGTCAGAGGAAGGTGCTAACCTGTTTGCACAGGCCATCAATGCCCCCTAAGAATATTTTATTCACCTCTCATTGAGGCCTTGGGGATAAACAGTACTTAGTTTCTGAATCCAAATTCTCTCTGCTCTTTTCCTCAGGGGTACAGACCATTGTGGGTTTGCCTGTAGGACCATGACCCTGAGAGCTTCCCATCCATGCTCCCGGAAGTGTTTGACCAGGTAAGTATCCATTTGTTTTTCTTTTAATATGTTGTGTTTGTGTTGTGTCATCCTGATCAAGATGGTGTTGCCCGTCTCTCCAACATATTGGGCTCCACATTGATTACAGGAAATGAGGTAGACACAATTTTTGCTGTGCACTGTACTTGAGCGATGAGTGGTGAAGACTTCCTTGGTAAATTTGTTTTGAATATGTTGTTTTTGTTCCAGGTATTGTCCCTGATGTTTAGGTTTTCCCTGCTGAAGAGGATTAAGTTTGGCTCTGACCAAATAGTTTTGTAGGTTTTTGCTTTTCCTGAAAGCTGCAATGACTTTGTGGTCTCTGAATCTTGGTGTTTGTCCCAATATTTGTTTAAAATTGGACCTTATCTCCCTGATGAGCTTCACAGAGACAGAGGAATATGTCAGGACGAGCGGCACGCTGGTGCCTTCCGCCCGAGTTCCTATTGTGAGGTAGGATTTAAAAATCCTCCTCAAAAAGGACCTTTTATATCCCCTGTTCCTGAGTGCTCTAAAGAGGATTCGTGTCGCTTCCATGAAGTCCCGTTCTCGGGTACATATGCGACGAAACCTCAGGAGTTGTGATTTGACCAGGCCAGAATAAGTGTGTTTAGGGTGAAAGCTTTCCTTGTGTAGCAGAGCGTGTGTGTCTGTTTCCTTAAAGAAAACCTTGATGTCCAATTTTCGTGTGGAGCTGAAATCCGGGCCCTTGTAAGTCGTGGTGTCCAAAAAATCCACCGAGAGCTGGCCGATGGAGGATTTCAGTTTTATGGATGGGTTATGGTTGTTAAGTGTTGTTAAAAACTCATCAAACTCCCTCTCTGTGTGTGTCCAAACTCCCCATATATCATCAAGATATCTAAAATAATGAAGAGGCCGTTTATGGCACCGGGATAGGGCCGAGGTCTCCCATTCTGCCATAAATATGTTGGCGTAGGCCGGAGCAAACTTCTTCCCCATCGCTGTTCCCTTAATCTGAAGGAAGAATTCCCCATTGAACTCAAAGTCGTTCCTCTTTAGATTTATTTCTAACAACTGGATGAGTTCTTTATCAGGCCTGGATTTGTCCGGGTATTTTTGAAAAATATTTTTTACGGCCTGTATTCCTTCCTGGATGTCGATATTTGTGTAAAGGCTGTCAATGTCCATAGTGAACAGGACAGCCTCTTGGGGAATTTCAAGTGCTTTAACCTTTTGAATAAAATCATACGTGTCTTTTAAATAGCTAGGGTGGCCCGTGGAAAGGGGATTTAAATAAAAGTCCAGGAATTCGGCCGTATAGTACGTTTCGCTTCCGCAATCCGATACTATAGGCCTTCCTGGAGGAATTTCGTGGGGTTTGCTCCATTTTGCCGGATCTTTATGTATTTTAGGGAGCATGTAGAATCTCCTGCTCCTGGGCTCTGTGTCACCCAAGAGATAGGACTTCTGTTTGGCATTTATGTGCTTTTTTGTATACAGGATCTGAACTATTTCTTTGACTAGGGGTACGGTGTCTGGATAAATGGGTTTGTCTAATTTTTTATAATAAGTTCTATCCTGTAATTGTCTGTACCCTTCCCATAGATATTGCTCACGGTCCATAATAACCGTTGCACTGCCCTTGTCAGCTGGTTTGATGATAATGTTTTGGTTATTTTTTAGTTCTTCAAGAGCACTGATTTCCTCAGGAGTGAGGTTGCGTTGTTCCCAATATGGTCTGCAGTGTCTCTTGAAGGATCTAAGGTCTGTATCAAACAATGTGAGAAGTTCAGTGGGCAGTTTATCCATGGGTGGGACCCAGTCCGATTTAGGTGTGAAAGGTGGGGGAGTTTGATCCGTGTCATTTTGAAAATAAGATGCCAATTTTAGTCTTCGGTGGTATTGTTGCAGATCATACCGCATTTGCCTCCCGCTATATTGTCTGTTAATTTTCCATGCTGGAATAAAAGTTAGGCCTCTATTAAGCAGGCTGAATTGTGGGTGAGTGATTTTGGTTTTCTTGGCCAAAACAACCACATTTTTGTTCCCCTCCTGTGCATGCAGGCTTATGGGGAGGTTTAATTTAAATATTGAAGCCAATGTTCCAGCATTTTTCCGGCTGTACTCCCTGTCCAGTGAATATTGTCACTCTCCGTGTGGAACTCTGATCTGGGCAGGGCCGGAATATGATTCAGGTTGGCAGTGATGTAACCACTCAGGATGTTTAATTGTGTTTGCTCTTTTGTTGGGAGCGTTCCTGAAAAGTTAAGTTCCGGAACCCAAATCCGAGCAAGCGGGAATTTTTCTTTCGCCGCTCTTACTGCCGCCTGCATTTGTTTAATGGCAGTGTCTTTGGCGTTTTGAGTCCGACTGTTGATGCCCAGTGCTAAAATAAGATGCTCTACATCATTCGAGACCAAGATTTTATTTATCACGGCCTCCATGTGTCTGAACGTGGCCCCAGGATAGCTTTCTATTTGGAGGTCTGGGTTCTTAAAGGGGGGAATCCTGGAGAGGTTGGAATCCCCAATAACTAGGCATTTCTTACGGACAGTTAGTTTCCACTCTATCATTTTTCTGGGAGTGTTTATGTGCCTATTTGGAACAGACTCACTGGAGTCACATGGTGTTGCAGAAGGCACCCTGAGCTCCACATTAATACGGGCCTGTGTGGCTGTTCTAAGGCTGCCGATTTTGTCTGGGCTTAGGGTCACCCTTTGTGAGCTGCCGTCATTATTCTGTTCGCACTCTCCCTGATCTTCGATAATAACGAGTTCCTCTTCCAATCTAACACAGGGATTGGAACTCGGGTGAGGAGTGCGTTGAGCTTTTGGGGAGGAAGGAGGATCTAGGGTGAATTCTGAATCCTCCTCTCTAAAAGGGGACCAATCGTTTGGTGGATCTGTCATGGTGGAAGTGGTTCTGGAAGATTTTGGTACTGGTTGGGTGGACAAATCTGGTAGGGAGTGTGCCTCGGCCTCAGCGTGCACCGAGACCTGCACCGCTATGGCACCGCCCGCTGTGTCTGGCGGCAGAGAAGAAGCAGCAGGGACACTTTGCGTCTCTGCTTCCTCTCTCGCTTCCTCCACCTCAGTAGTGGGTGTAGGGATCTTACATTTGTCCCCTACCAGAGTGTGAGCCTCCTGTATTGATTTGTATCTCAGCCTTTTACCAATCCCTCGTTTTGCCCATAACACCGCCGTGTTAAAGCATTCTTCCCAGCCTCGGGAAGGATAGTGCTGCAGCTTGGCCATTTCTTCCACCAATGTGTCCTCATAATGGTTTTTAAGGATTAACATGGTGGTATAGGCCCAGTTTTTAGCATTACCATCTATAAGGGCTTGTGTTGTGGGGTTTGGCAGAGCTGGTTTGATGACCTCAGATAGATTTTTCTCCATCTTGGTCAATGCAGGAGGTTGTTCTTGGCTCACATTATTTTTGTGGTGTACCAGTTTGATTATTTTGAACATGGTACGGGTTTTTGAGGCAAAATCCGGGTCATCCGATTGTTTTTGAACCACATTTTGTCTCTGCTGTGTGTTCCTTTTTTGTTGTTGTGGACGAGTTGTCCATGTTCGATTTAGTTTTTGTGGGATCCTTGTGACAGGTCCCCAACGGACCTGAGGTTCAAAAAATTGTGGTCTGAAAGACCGCTGGTGTGATGCAGTATGGTAAGTATTTGGTGCCCTCGTGTGGCCTGAAAATTTTACTGCGTTTGAATAGGAGAGAGCTCTTTGTCCCTGTGCATGACGTAGGTTCTGGTTATTGCCATATTTAACCACGTCTGCATAAGAGAATGACCTCTCTCCTTGTGGATGGTGTCCCGTACGGTGGTGAGGACGGTTCATAGGTGTGTCTTGGACAGCACGCCTGCGTCCACGGGTGACAACCATCCAACCATCTCTGTCTGGCAGAATCATTTTTTCAAAAAGTTTTTCTTTTCTATTGCTTTTTAAACAAAATATTTATCTGGGATGTTTTTGTGTAATCAAATAAAATAAAATAATGAACTGAAATCAAGAATCTTTTTGTGTTTTTTCAAAATAAATCTCTCTTGAGAATTTGAAAATAAAATCAAGCAGTTGCCTGATTTTAAATAAAAATAATAAAATAATGTGCTCTCAAAGGAATATTTTCCTGAAAAAAGTCTCTAAAGAGCTTGAAAATAAACCAAGCAGTTGGCTTAGTTTAAATGGGAAAGTAAAATAAAATCCTTATAAAAGAAATGTTTTTTTTCCAAAAGATTTCTGAAAGCTGAGAAAGGAACAAGCCGTTGCAACGTTTCGGTTCCCTTAGAACCTTCTTCAGGCAGGCTTGTTCAGAGTATTTGCAAAAAATATTCTTTCTTTGAAAATAAAATAGATTCAGGATCAAAATAAAGCTTGAGTGTGTCTCTAATCGAGCTGGAAGAAGTGGGGAAGATTCAGTCCTCTGAGCAGCCTCTTATATAGTGTAAAGAGGCGGGGTCCAATTCAAAGGAGCCAATGAGAACCATTTCCAAGCTCAATTTCAAAAAGAAATAGTTCTAAGCCAATAGAAAACACCTGTCTTTCAGGGTATTGTGAAAGGGCATTTTTTGCAGTTTGATGAGAATGAAGAATTTTGAATGCCCTAGGTTTTTTAAAAAAAATTTTATAAATATAAATTAAAATTAAAATTTAATAAAACAGGCATGAGGCACGGGCCGGTTAGGTTTGGGGTTAAGGTTAGCGGTTAGGGTTAGGATTTAGGGTTACGGTTAGGGTTAAGGTTAGGGTTGGGGTTAGGTTTAGGGTTAAGGTTAGGATTAAGGGTTAGGGATAGAAATTAGGGTTAGGATTTAGGGTTAGGGTTAAGGTTAGGGTTGGGGTTAGGTTTAGGGTTAAGGTTAGGATTAAGGGTTAGGGATAAAAATTAGGGTTAGGGTTAGGATTTAGGGTTAGGGTTAGAAATTAGGGTTAGGGATAGAAATTAGGGTTGAGGTTAGGTTTTAGGGTTAGGGTTAGGGATGGAAATTAGGGTAAAGGTTAGGTTTTAGGGTTAGGGATAGAGGTTAGGGTTAGGATTAGGATTTAGGGTTAGGGCTAGAAATTAGGGTTAGGGTTAGGGATAGGAATTAGGGTTAAGGTTAGCTTTTAGGGTTAGGGATAGAAATTAGGGTTAAGGTTAGGTTTTAGAGTAAGGGATAGAAATTAGGGTTAGGGTTGGGGTTAGGTTTTAGGGATAGGACTTAGGGTTAGGGCTAGAAATTAGGATTAGGGTTAGGAATAGAAATTAGGGTTAAGGTTAGGTTTTAGGGTTAGGGTTAGGGACAGAAATTAGGGTTAAGGTTAGGTTTTAGGGTTAGGGTTAGGGATAGAAATTAGGGTTAAGTTTAGGGTTAGGGTTGGGGTTAGGTTTTGGGGTTAGGGTTAGAAGTTAGGGTTAGGTTTTAGGGTTAGGCCTAGAAATTAGGGTTAGGGTTAGGGATAGAAATAAAGGTTAAGGTTAGGTTTTAGGGTTAGGGATAGAAATTAGGGTTAGGTTTAGGGTTAGGGTTGGGTTTAGGTTTTGGGGTTAGGATTAGGATGTAGGGTTATGGTAAGAAATTAGGGTTAGGGATAGAAATTAGGGTTAAGGTTAGGATTAGGTTAAGGTTAGGGTTAGGGTTGTGGTTAGGGATACAATTCAGGGTTAGGGTTAGGTTTTAGAATTAGGGTTAGGTTTAGGTTTAGGTTAAGGTTAGGGCTTAGGGTTAGGGATAGGAATTAGGGTTAGGATTTAGGGTTAGGGATAGAAATTAGGGTTAGGGTTAGGTTTAGAGTCAGAGGAAGGTGCTAACCTGTTTGCACAGGCCATCAATGCCCCCTAAGAATATTTTATTCACCTCTCATTGAGGCCTTGGGGATAAACAGTACTTAGTTTCTGAATCCAAATTCTCTCTGCTCTTTTCCTCAGGGGTACAGACCATTGTGGGTTTGCCTGTAGGACCATGACCCTGAGAGCTTCCCATCCATGCTCCCGGAAGTGTTTGACCAGGTAAGTATCCATTTGTTTTTCTTTTAATATGTTGTGTTTGTGTTGTGTCATCCTGATCAAGATGGTGTTGCCCGTCTCTCCAACATATTGGGCTCCACATTGATTACAGGAAATGAGGTAGACACAATTTTTGCTGTGCACTGTACTTGAGCGATGAGTGGTGAAGACTTCCTTGGTAAATTTGTTTTGAATATGTTGTTTTTGTTCCAGGTATTGTCCCTGATGTTTAGGTTTTCCCTGCTGAAGAGGATTAAGTTTGGCTCTGACCAAATAGTTTTGTAGGTTTTTGCTTTTCCTGAAAGCTGCAATGACTTTGTGGTCTCTGAATCTTGGTGTTTGTCCCAATATTTGTATAAAATTGGACCTTATCTCCCTGATGAGCTTCACAGAGACAGAGGAATATGTCAGGACGAGCGGCACGCTGGTGCCTTCCGCCCGAGTTCCTATTGTGAGGTAGGATTTAAAAATCCTCCTCAAAAAGGACCTTTTATATCCCCTGTTCCTGAGTGCTCTAAAGAGGATTCGTGTCGCTTCCATGAAGTCCCGTTCTCGGGTACATATGCGACGAAACCTCAGGAGTTGTGATTTGACCAGGCCAGAATAAGTGTGTTTAGGGTGAAAGCTTTCCTTGTGTAGCAGAGCGTGTGTGTCTGTTTCCTTAAAGAAAACCTTGATGTCCAATTTTCGTGTGGAGCTGAAATCCGGGCCCTTGTAAGTCGTGGTGTCCAAAAAATCCACCGAGAGCTGGCCGATGGAGGATTTCAGTTTTATGGATGGGTTATGGTTGTTAAGTGTTGTTAAAAACTCATCAAACTCCCTCTCTGTGTGTGTCCAAACTCCCCATATATCATCAAGATATCTAAAATAATGAAGAGGCCGTTTATGGCACCGGGATAGGGCCGAGGTCTCCCATTCTGCCATAAATATGTTGGCGTAGGCCGGAGCAAACTTCTTCCCCATCGCTGTTCCCTTAATCTGAAGGAAGAATTCCCCATTGAACTCAAAGTCGTTCCTCTTTAGATTTATTTCTAACAACTGGATGAGTTCTTTATCAGGCCTGGATTTGTCCGGGTATTTTTGAAAAATATTTTTTACGGCCTGTATTCCTTCCTGGATGTCGATATTTGTGTAAAGGCTGTCAATGTCCATAGTGAACAGGACAGCCTCTTGGGGAATTTCAAGTGCTTTAACCTTTTGAATAAAATCATACGTGTCTTTTAAATAGCTAGGGTGGCCCGTGGAAAGGGGATTTAAATAAAAGTCCAGGAATTCGGCCGTATAGTACGTTTCGCTTCCGCAATCCGATACTATAGGCCTTCCTGGAGGAATTTCGTGGGGTTTGCTCCATTTTGCCGGATCTTTATGTATTTTAGGGAGCATGTAGAATCTCCTGCTCCTGGGCTCTGTGTCACCCAAGAGATAGGACTTCTGTTTGGCATTTATGTGCTTTTTTGTATACAGGATCTGAACTATTTCTTTGACTAGGGGTACGGTGTCTGGATAAATGGGTTTGTCTAATTTTTTATAATAAGTTCTATCCTGTAATTGTCTGTACCCTTCCCATAGATATTGCTCACGGTCCATAATAACCGTTGCACTGCCCTTGTCAGCTGGTTTGATGATAATGTTTTGGTTATTTTTTAGTTCTTCAAGAGCACTGATTTCCTCAGGAGTGAGGTTGCGTTGTTCCCAATATGGTCTGCAGTGTCTCTTGAAGGATCTAAGGTCTGTATCAAACAATGTGAGAAGTTCAGTGGGCAGTTTATCCATGGGTGGGACCCAGTCCGATTTAGGTGTGAAAGGTGGGGGAGTTTGATCCGTGTCATTTTGAAAATAAGATGCCAATTTTAGTCTTCGGTGGTATTGTTGCAGATCATACCGCATTTGCCTCCCGCTATATTGTCTGTTAATTTTCCATGCTGGAATAAAAGTTAGGCCTCTATTAAGCAGGCTGAATTGTGGGTGAGTGATTTTGGTTTTCTTGGCCAAAACAACCACATTTTTGTTCCCCTCCTGTGCATGCAGGCTTATGGGGAGGTTTAATTTAAATATTGAAGCCAATGTTCCAGCATTTTTCCGGCTGTACTCCCTGTCCAGTGAATATTGTCACTCTCCGTGTGGAACTCTGATCTGGGCAGGGCCGGAATATGATTCAGGTTGGCAGTGATGTAACAACTCAGGATGTTTAATTGTGTTTGCTCTTTTGTTGGGAGCGTTCCTGAAAAGTTAAGTTCCGGAACCCAAATCCGAGCAAGCGGGAATTTTTCTTTCGCCGCTCTTACTGCCGCCTGCATTTGTTTAATGGCAGTGTCTTTGGCGTTTTGAGTCCGACTGTTGATGCCCAGTGCTAAAATAAGATGCTCTACATCATTCGAGACCAAGATTTTATTTATCACGGCCTCCATGTGTCTGAACGTGGCCCCAGGATAGCTTTCTATTTGGAGGTCTGGGTTCTTAAAGGGGGGAATCCTGGAGAGGTTGGAATCCCCAATAACTAGGCATTTCTTACGGACAGTTAGTTTCCACTCTATCATTTTTCTGGGAGTGTTTATGTGCCTATTTGGAACAGACTCACTGGAGTCACATGGTGTTGCAGAAGGCACCCTGAGCTCCACATTAATACGGGCCTGTGTGGCTGTTCTAAGGCTGCCGATTTTGTCTGGGCTTAGGGTCACCCTTTGTGAGCTGCCGTCATTATTCTGTTCGCACTCTCCCTGATCTTCGATAATAACGAGTTCCTCTTCCAATCTAACACAGGGATTGGAACTCGGGTGAGGAGTGCGTTGAGCTTTTGGGGAGGAAGGAGGATCTAGGGTGAATTCTGAATCCTCCTCTCTAAAAGGGGACCAATCGTTTGGTGGATCTGTCATGGTGGAAGTGGTTCTGGAAGATTTTGGTACTGGTTGGGTGGACAAATCTGGTAGGGAGTGTGCCTCGGCCTCAGCGTGCACCGAGACCTGCACCGCTATGGCACCGCCCGCTGTGTCTGGCGGCAGAGAAGAAGCAGCAGGGACACTTTGCGTCTCTGCTTCCTCTCTCGCTTCCTCCACCTCAGTAGTGGGTGTAGGGATCTTACATTTGTCCCCTACCAGAGTGTGAGCCTCCTGTATTGATTTGTATCTCAGCCTTTTACCAATCCCTCGTTTTGCCCATAACACCGCCGTGTTAAAGCATTCTTCCCAGCCTCGGGAAGGATAGTGCTGCAGCTTGGCCATTTCTTCCACCAATGTGTCCTCATAATGGTTTTTAAGGATTAACATGGTGGTATAGGCCCAGTTTTTAGCATTACCATCTATAAGGGCTTGTGTTGTGGGGTTTGGCAGAGCTGGTTTGATGACCTCAGATAGATTTTTCTCCATCTTGGTCAATGCAGGAGGTTGTTCTTGGCTCACATTATTTTTGTGGTGTACCAGTTTGATTATTTTGAACATGGTACGGGTTTTTGAGGCAAAATCCGGGTCATCCGATTGTTTTTGAACCACATTTTGTCTCTGCTGTGTGTTCCTTTTTTGTTGTTGTGGACGAGTTGTCCATGTTCGATTTAGTTTTTGTGGGATCCTTGTGACAGGTCCCCAACGGACCTGAGGTTCAAAAAATTGTGGTCTGAAAGACCGCTGGTGTGATGCAGTATGGTAAGTATTTGGTGCCCTCGTGTGGCCTGAAAATTTTACTGCGTTTGAATAGGAGAGAGCTCTTTGTCCCTGTGCATGACGTAGGTTCTGGTTATTGCCATATTTAACCACGTCTGCATAAGAGAATGACCTCTCTCCTTGTGGATGGTGTCCCGTACGGTGGTGAGGACGGTTCATAGGTGTGTCTTGGACAGCACGCCTGCGTCCACGGGTGACAACCATCCAACCATCTCTGTCTGGCAGAATCATTTTTTCAAAAAGTTTTTCTTTTCTATTGCTTTTTAAACAAAATATTTATCTGGGATGTTTTTGTGTAATCAAATAAAATAAAATAATGAACTGAAATCAAGAATCTTTTTGTGTTTTTTCAAAATAAATCTCTCTTGAGAATTTGAAAATAAAATCAAGCAGTTGCCTGATTTTAAATAAAAATAATAAAATAATGTGCTCTCAAAGGAATATTTTCCTGAAAAAAGTCTCTAAAGAGCTTGAAAATAAACCAAGCAGTTGGCTTAGTTTAAATGGGAAAGTAAAATAAAATCCTTATAAAAGAAATGTTTTTTTTCCAAAAGATTTCTGAAAGCTGAGAAAGGAACAAGCCGTTGCAACGTTTCGGTTCCCTTAGAACCTTCTTCAGGCAGGCTTGTTCAGAGTATTTGCAAAAAATATTCTTTCTTTGAAAATAAAATAGATTCAGGATCAAAATAAAGCTTGAGTGTGTCTCTAATCGAGCTGGAAGAAGTGGGGAAGATTCAGTCCTCTGAGCAGCCTCTTATATAGTGTAAAGAGGCGGGGTCCAATTCAAAGGAGCCAATGAGAACCATTTCCAAGCTCAATTTCAAAAAGAAATAGTTCTAAGCCAATAGAAAACACCTGTCTTTCAGGGTATTGTGAAAGGGCATTTTTTGCAGTTTGATGAGAATGAAGAATTTTGAATGCCCTAGGTTTTTTAAAAAAAATTTTATAAATATAAATTAAAATTAAAATTTAATAAAACAGGCATGAGGCACGGGCCGGTTAGGTTTGGGGTTAAGGTTAGCGGTTAGGGTTAGGATTTAGGGTTACGGTTAGGGTTAAGGTTAGGGTTGGGGTTAGGTTTAGGGTTAAGGTTAGGATTAAGGGTTAGGGATAGAAATTAGGGTTAGGATTTAGGGTTAGGGTTAAGGTTAGGGTTGGGGTTAGGTTTAGGGTTAAGGTTAGGATTAAGGGTTAGGGATAAAAATTAGGGTTAGGGTTAGGATTTAGGGTTAGGGTTAGAAATTAGGGTTAGGGATAGAAATTAGGGTTGAGGTTAGGTTTTAGGGTTAGGGTTAGGGATGGAAATTAGGGTAAAGGTTAGGTTTTAGGGTTAGGGATAGAGGTTAGGGTTAGGATTAGGATTTAGGGTTAGGGCTAGAAATTAGGGTTAGGGTTAGGGATAGGAATTAGGGTTAAGGTTAGCTTTTAGGGTTAGGGATAGAAATTAGGGTTAAGGTTAGGTTTTAGAGTAAGGGATAGAAATTAGGGTTAGGGTTGGGGTTAGGTTTTAGGGATAGGACTTAGGGTTAGGGCTAGAAATTAGGATTAGGGTTAGGAATAGAAATTAGGGTTAAGGTTAGGTTTTAGGGTTAGGGTTAGGGACAGAAATTAGGGTTAAGGTTAGGTTTTAGGGTTAGGGTTAGGGATAGAAATTAGGGTTAAGTTTAGGGTTAGGGTTGGGGTTAGGTTTTGGGGTTAGGGTTAGAAGTTAGGGTTAGGTTTTAGGGTTAGGCCTAGAAATTAGGGTTAGGGTTAGGGATAGAAATAAAGGTTAAGGTTAGGTTTTAGGGTTAGGGATAGAAATTAGGGTTAGGTTTAGGGTTAGGGTTGGGTTTAGGTTTTGGGGTTAGGATTAGGATGTAGGGTTATGGTAAGAAATTAGGGTTAGGGATAGAAATTAGGGTTAAGGTTAGGATTAGGTTAAGGTTAGGGTTAGGGTTGTGGTTAGGGATACAATTCAGGGTTAGGGTTAGGTTTTAGAATTAGGGTTAGGTTTAGGTTTAGGTTAAGGTTAGGGCTTAGGGTTAGGGATAGGAATTAGGGTTAGGATTTAGGGTTAGGGATAGAAATTAGGGTTAGGGTTAGGTTTAGAGTCAGAGGAAGGTGCTAACCTGTTTGCACAGGCCATCAATGCCCCCTAAGAATATTTTATTCACCTCTCATTGAGGCCTTGGGGATAAACAGTACTTAGTTTCTGAATCCAAATTCTCTCTGCTCTTTTCCTCAGGGGTACAGACCATTGTGGGTTTGCCTGTAGGACCATGACCCTGAGAGCTTCCCATCCATGCTCCCGGAAGTGTTTGACCAGGTAAGTATCCATTTGTTTTTCTTTTAATATGTTGTGTTTGTGTTGTGTCATCCTGATCAAGATGGTGTTGCCCGTCTCTCCAACATATTGGGCTCCACATTGATTACAGGAAATGAGGTAGACACAATTTTTGCTGTGCACTGTACTTGAGCGATGAGTGGTGAAGACTTCCTTGGTAAATTTGTTTTGAATATGTTGTTTTTGTTCCAGGTATTGTCCCTGATGTTTAGGTTTTCCCTGCTGAAGAGGATTAAGTTTGGCTCTGACCAAATAGTTTTGTAGGTTTTTGCTTTTCCTGAAAGCTGCAATGACTTTGTGGTCTCTGAATCTTGGTGTTTGTCCCAATATTTGTATAAAATTGGACCTTATCTCCCTGATGAGCTTCACAGAGACAGAGGAATATGTCAGGACGAGCGGCACGCTGGTGCCTTCCGCCCGAGTTCCTATTGTGAGGTAGGATTTAAAAATCCTCCTCAAAAAGGACCTTTTATATCCCCTGTTCCTGAGTGCTCTAAAGAGGATTCGTGTCGCTTCCATGAAGTCCCGTTCTCGGGTACATATGCGACGAAACCTCAGGAGTTGTGATTTGACCAGGCCAGAATAAGTGTGTTTAGGGTGAAAGCTTTCCTTGTGTAGCAGAGCGTGTGTGTCTGTTTCCTTAAAGAAAACCTTGATGTCCAATTTTCGTGTGGAGCTGAAATCCGGGCCCTTGTAAGTCGTGGTGTCCAAAAAATCCACCGAGAGCTGGCCGATGGAGGATTTCAGTTTTATGGATGGGTTATGGTTGTTAAGTGTTGTTAAAAACTCATCAAACTCCCTCTCTGTGTGTGTCCAAACTCCCCATATATCATCAAGATATCTAAAATAATGAAGAGGCCGTTTATGGCACCGGGATAGGGCCGAGGTCTCCCATTCTGCCATAAATATGTTGGCGTAGGCCGGAGCAAACTTCTTCCCCATCGCTGTTCCCTTAATCTGAAGGAAGAATTCCCCATTGAACTCAAAGTCGTTCCTCTTTAGATTTATTTCTAACAACTGGATGAGTTCTTTATCAGGCCTGGATTTGTCCGGGTATTTTTGAAAAATATTTTTTACGGCCTGTATTCCTTCCTGGATGTCGATATTTGTGTAAAGGCTGTCAATGTCCATAGTGAACAGGACAGCCTCTTGGGGAATTTCAAGTGCTTTAACCTTTTGAATAAAATCATACGTGTCTTTTAAATAGCTAGGGTGGCCCGTGGAAAGGGGATTTAAATAAAAGTCCAGGAATTCGGCCGTATAGTACGTTTCGCTTCCGCAATCCGATACTATAGGCCTTCCTGGAGGAATTTCGTGGGGTTTGCTCCATTTTGCCGGATCTTTATGTATTTTAGGGAGCATGTAGAATCTCCTGCTCCTGGGCTCTGTGTCACCCAAGAGATAGGACTTCTGTTTGGCATTTATGTGCTTTTTTGTATACAGGATCTGAACTATTTCTTTGACTAGGGGTACGGTGTCTGGATAAATGGGTTTGTCTAATTTTTTATAATAAGTTCTATCCTGTAATTGTCTGTACCCTTCCCATAGATATTGCTCACGGTCCATAATAACCGTTGCACTGCCCTTGTCAGCTGGTTTGATGATAATGTTTTGGTTATTTTTTAGTTCTTCAAGAGCACTGATTTCCTCAGGAGTGAGGTTGCGTTGTTCCCAATATGGTCTGCAGTGTCTCTTGAAGGATCTAAGGTCTGTATCAAACAATGTGAGAAGTTCAGTGGGCAGTTTATCCATGGGTGGGACCCAGTCCGATTTAGGTGTGAAAGGTGGGGGAGTTTGATCCGTGTCATTTTGAAAATAAGATGCCAATTTTAGTCTTCGGTGGTATTGTTGCAGATCATACCGCATTTGCCTCCCGCTATATTGTCTGTTAATTTTCCATGCTGGAATAAAAGTTAGGCCTCTATTAAGCAGGCTGAATTGTGGGTGAGTGATTTTGGTTTTCTTGGCCAAAACAACCACATTTTTGTTCCCCTCCTGTGCATGCAGGCTTATGGGGAGGTTTAATTTAAATATTGAAGCCAATGTTCCAGCATTTTTCCGGCTGTACTCCCTGTCCAGTGAATATTGTCACTCTCCGTGTGGAACTCTGATCTGGGCAGGGCCGGAATATGATTCAGGTTGGCAGTGATGTAACCACTCAGGATGTTTAATTGTGTTTGCTCTTTTGTTGGGAGCGTTCCTGAAAAGTTAAGTTCCGGAACCCAAATCCGAGCAAGCGGGAATTTTTCTTTCGCCGCTCTTACTGCCGCCTGCATTTGTTTAATGGCAGTGTCTTTGGCGTTTTGAGTCCGACTGTTGATGCCCAGTGCTAAAATAAGATGCTCTACATCATTCGAGACCAAGATTTTATTTATCACGGCCTCCATGTGTCTGAACGTGGCCCCAGGATAGCTTTCTATTTGGAGGTCTGGGTTCTTAAAGGGGGGAATCCTGGAGAGGTTGGAATCCCCAATAACTAGGCATTTCTTACGGACAGTTAGTTTCCACTCTATCATTTTTCTGGGAGTGTTTATGTGCCTATTTGGAACAGACTCACTGGAGTCACATGGTGTTGCAGAAGGCACCCTGAGCTCCACATTAATACGGGCCTGTGTGGCTGTTCTAAGGCTGCCGATTTTGTCTGGGCTTAGGGTCACCCTTTGTGAGCTGCCGTCATTATTCTGTTCGCACTCTCCCTGATCTTCGATAATAACGAGTTCCTCTTCCAATCTAACACAGGGATTGGAACTCGGGTGAGGAGTGCGTTGAGCTTTTGGGGAGGAAGGAGGATCTAGGGTGAATTCTGAATCCTCCTCTCTAAAAGGGGACCAATCGTTTGGTGGATCTGTCATGGTGGAAGTGGTTCTGGAAGATTTTGGTACTGGTTGGGTGGACAAATCTGGTAGGGAGTGTGCCTCGGCCTCAGCGTGCACCGAGACCTGCACCGCTATGGCACCGCCCGCTGTGTCTGGCGGCAGAGAAGAAGCAGCAGGGACACTTTGCGTCTCTGCTTCCTCTCTCGCTTCCTCCACCTCAGTAGTGGGTGTAGGGATCTTACATTTGTCCCCTACCAGAGTGTGAGCCTCCTGTATTGATTTGTATCTCAGCCTTTTACCAATCCCTCGTTTTGCCCATAACACCGCCGTGTTAAAGCATTCTTCCCAGCCTCGGGAAGGATAGTGCTGCAGCTTGGCCATTTCTTCCACCAATGTGTCCTCATAATGGTTTTTAAGGATTAACATGGTGGTATAGGCCCAGTTTTTAGCATTACCATCTATAAGGGCTTGTGTTGTGGGGTTTGGCAGAGCTGGTTTGATGACCTCAGATAGATTTTTCTCCATCTTGGTCAATGCAGGAGGTTGTTCTTGGCTCACATTATTTTTGTGGTGTACCAGTTTGATTATTTTGAACATGGTACGGGTTTTTGAGGCAAAATCCGGGTCATCCGATTGTTTTTGAACCACATTTTGTCTCTGCTGTGTGTTCCTTTTTTGTTGTTGTGGACGAGTTGTCCATGTTCGATTTAGTTTTTGTGGGATCCTTGTGACAGGTCCCCAACGGACCTGAGGTTCAAAAAATTGTGGTCTGAAAGACCGCTGGTGTGATGCAGTATGGTAAGTATTTGGTGCCCTCGTGTGGCCTGAAAATTTTACTGCGTTTGAATAGGAGAGAGCTCTTTGTCCCTGTGCATGACGTAGGTTCTGGTTATTGCCATATTTAACCACGTCTGCATAAGAGAATGACCTCTCTCCTTGTGGATGGTGTCCCGTACGGTGGTGAGGACGGTTCATAGGTGTGTCTTGGACAGCACGCCTGCGTCCACGGGTGACAACCATCCAACCATCTCTGTCTGGCAGAATCATTTTTTCAAAAAGTTTTTCTTTTCTATTGCTTTTTAAACAAAATATTTATCTGGGATGTTTTTGTGTAATCAAATAAAATAAAATAATGAACTGAAATCAAGAATCTTTTTGTGTTTTTTCAAAATAAATCTCTCTTGAGAATTTGAAAATAAAATCAAGCAGTTGCCTGATTTTAAATAAAAATAATAAAATAATGTGCTCTCAAAGGAATATTTTCCTGAAAAAAGTCTCTAAAGAGCTTGAAAATAAACCAAGCAGTTGGCTTAGTTTAAATGGGAAAGTAAAATAAAATCCTTATAAAAGAAATGTTTTTTTTCCAAAAGATTTCTGAAAGCTGAGAAAGGAACAAGCCGTTGCAACGTTTCGGTTCCCTTAGAACCTTCTTCAGGCAGGCTTGTTCAGAGTATTTGCAAAAAATATTCTTTCTTTGAAAATAAAATAGATTCAGGATCAAAATAAAGCTTGAGTGTGTCTCTAATCGAGCTGGAAGAAGTGGGGAAGATTCAGTCCTCTGAGCAGCCTCTTATATAGTGTAAAGAGGCGGGGTCCAATTCAAAGGAGCCAATGAGAACCATTTCCAAGCTCAATTTCAAAAAGAAATAGTTCTAAGCCAATAGAAAACACCTGTCTTTCAGGGTATTGTGAAAGGGCATTTTTTGCAGTTTGATGAGAATGAAGAATTTTGAATGCCCTAGGTTTTTTAAAAAAAATTTTATAAATATAAATTAAAATTAAAATTTAATAAAACAGGCATGAGGCACGGGCCGGTTAGGTTTGGGGTTAAGGTTAGCGGTTAGGGTTAGGATTTAGGGTTACGGTTAGGGTTAAGGTTAGGGTTGGGGTTAGGTTTAGGGTTAAGGTTAGGATTAAGGGTTAGGGATAGAAATTAGGGTTAGGATTTAGGGTTAGGGTTAAGGTTAGGGTTGGGGTTAGGTTTAGGGTTAAGGTTAGGATTAAGGGTTAGGGATAAAAATTAGGGTTAGGGTTAGGATTTAGGGTTAGGGTTAGAAATTAGGGTTAGGGATAGAAATTAGGGTTGAGGTTAGGTTTTAGGGTTAGGGTTAGGGATGGAAATTAGGGTAAAGGTTAGGTTTTAGGGTTAGGGATAGAGGTTAGGGTTAGGATTAGGATTTAGGGTTAGGGCTAGAAATTAGGGTTAGGGTTAGGGATAGGAATTAGGGTTAAGGTTAGCTTTTAGGGTTAGGGATAGAAATTAGGGTTAAGGTTAGGTTTTAGAGTAAGGGATAGAAATTAGGGTTAGGGTTGGGGTTAGGTTTTAGGGATAGGACTTAGGGTTAGGGCTAGAAATTAGGATTAGGGTTAGGAATAGAAATTAGGGTTAAGGTTAGGTTTTAGGGTTAGGGTTAGGGACAGAAATTAGGGTTAAGGTTAGGTTTTAGGGTTAGGGTTAGGGATAGAAATTAGGGTTAAGTTTAGGGTTAGGGTTGGGGTTAGGTTTTGGGGTTAGGGTTAGAAGTTAGGGTTAGGTTTTAGGGTTAGGCCTAGAAATTAGGGTTAGGGTTAGGGATAGAAATAAAGGTTAAGGTTAGGTTTTAGGGTTAGGGATAGAAATTAGGGTTAGGTTTAGGGTTAGGGTTGGGTTTAGGTTTTGGGGTTAGGATTAGGATGTAGGGTTATGGTAAGAAATTAGGGTTAGGGATAGAAATTAGGGTTAAGGTTAGGATTAGGTTAAGGTTAGGGTTAGGGTTGTGGTTAGGGATACAATTCAGGGTTAGGGTTAGGTTTTAGAATTAGGGTTAGGTTTAGGTTTAGGTTAAGGTTAGGGCTTAGGGTTAGGGATAGGAATTAGGGTTAGGATTTAGGGTTAGGGATAGAAATTAGGGTTAGGGTTAGGTTTAGAGTCAGAGGAAGGTGCTAACCTGTTTGCACAGGCCATCAATGCCCCCTAAGAATATTTTATTCACCTCTCATTGAGGCCTTGGGGATAAACAGTACTTAGTTTCTGAATCCAAATTCTCTCTGCTCTTTTCCTCAGGGGTACAGACCATTGTGGGTTTGCCTGTAGGACCATGACCCTGAGAGCTTCCCATCCATGCTCCCGGAAGTGTTTGACCAGGTAAGTATCCATTTGTTTTTCTTTTAATATGTTGTGTTTGTGTTGTGTCATCCTGATCAAGATGGTGTTGCCCGTCTCTCCAACATATTGGGCTCCACATTGATTACAGGAAATGAGGTAGACACAATTTTTGCTGTGCACTGTACTTGAGCGATGAGTGGTGAAGACTTCCTTGGTAAATTTGTTTTGAATATGTTGTTTTTGTTCCAGGTATTGTCCCTGATGTTTAGGTTTTCCCTGCTGAAGAGGATTAAGTTTGGCTCTGACCAAATAGTTTTGTAGGTTTTTGCTTTTCCTGAAAGCTGCAATGACTTTGTGGTCTCTGAATCTTGGTGTTTGTCCCAATATTTGTATAAAATTGGACCTTATCTCCCTGATGAGCTTCACAGAGACAGAGGAATATGTCAGGACGAGCGGCACGCTGGTGCCTTCCGCCCGAGTTCCTATTGTGAGGTAGGATTTAAAAATCCTCCTCAAAAAGGACCTTTTATATCCCCTGTTCCTGAGTGCTCTAAAGAGGATTCGTGTCGCTTCCATGAAGTCCCGTTCTCGGGTACATATGCGACGAAACCTCAGGAGTTGTGATTTGACCAGGCCAGAATAAGTGTGTTTAGGGTGAAAGCTTTCCTTGTGTAGCAGAGCGTGTGTGTCTGTTTCCTTAAAGAAAACCTTGATGTCCAATTTTCGTGTGGAGCTGAAATCCGGGCCCTTGTAAGTCGTGGTGTCCAAAAAATCCACCGAGAGCTGGCCGATGGAGGATTTCAGTTTTATGGATGGGTTATGGTTGTTAAGTGTTGTTAAAAACTCATCAAACTCCCTCTCTGTGTGTGTCCAAACTCCCCATATATCATCAAGATATCTAAAATAATGAAGAGGCCGTTTATGGCACCGGGATAGGGCCGAGGTCTCCCATTCTGCCATAAATATGTTGGCGTAGGCCGGAGCAAACTTCTTCCCCATCGCTGTTCCCTTAATCTGAAGGAAGAATTCCCCATTGAACTCAAAGTCGTTCCTCTTTAGATTTATTTCTAACAACTGGATGAGTTCTTTATCAGGCCTGGATTTGTCCGGGTATTTTTGAAAAATATTTTTTACGGCCTGTATTCCTTCCTGGATGTCGATATTTGTGTAAAGGCTGTCAATGTCCATAGTGAACAGGACAGCCTCTTGGGGAATTTCAAGTGCTTTAACCTTTTGAATAAAATCATACGTGTCTTTTAAATAGCTAGGGTGGCCCGTGGAAAGGGGATTTAAATAAAAGTCCAGGAATTCGGCCGTATAGTACGTTTCGCTTCCGCAATCCGATACTATAGGCCTTCCTGGAGGAATTTCGTGGGGTTTGCTCCATTTTGCCGGATCTTTATGTATTTTAGGGAGCATGTAGAATCTCCTGCTCCTGGGCTCTGTGTCACCCAAGAGATAGGACTTCTGTTTGGCATTTATGTGCTTTTTTGTATACAGGATCTGAACTATTTCTTTGACTAGGGGTACGGTGTCTGGATAAATGGGTTTGTCTAATTTTTTATAATAAGTTCTATCCTGTAATTGTCTGTACCCTTCCCATAGATATTGCTCACGGTCCATAATAACCGTTGCACTGCCCTTGTCAGCTGGTTTGATGATAATGTTTTGGTTATTTTTTAGTTCTTCAAGAGCACTGATTTCCTCAGGAGTGAGGTTGCGTTGTTCCCAATATGGTCTGCAGTGTCTCTTGAAGGATCTAAGGTCTGTATCAAACAATGTGAGAAGTTCAGTGGGCAGTTTATCCATGGGTGGGACCCAGTCCGATTTAGGTGTGAAAGGTGGGGGAGTTTGATCCGTGTCATTTTGAAAATAAGATGCCAATTTTAGTCTTCGGTGGTATTGTTGCAGATCATACCGCATTTGCCTCCCGCTATATTGTCTGTTAATTTTCCATGCTGGAATAAAAGTTAGGCCTCTATTAAGCAGGCTGAATTGTGGGTGAGTGATTTTGGTTTTCTTGGCCAAAACAACCACATTTTTGTTCCCCTCCTGTGCATGCAGGCTTATGGGGAGGTTTAATTTAAATATTGAAGCCAATGTTCCAGCATTTTTCCGGCTGTACTCCCTGTCCAGTGAATATTGTCACTCTCCGTGTGGAACTCTGATCTGGGCAGGGCCGGAATATGATTCAGGTTGGCAGTGATGTAACCACTCAGGATGTTTAATTGTGTTTGCTCTTTTGTTGGGAGCGTTCCTGAAAAGTTAAGTTCCGGAACCCAAATCCGAGCAAGCGGGAATTTTTCTTTCGCCGCTCTTACTGCCGCCTGCATTTGTTTAATGGCAGTGTCTTTGGCGTTTTGAGTCCGACTGTTGATGCCCAGTGCTAAAATAAGATGCTCTACATCATTCGAGACCAAGATTTTATTTATCACGGCCTCCATGTGTCTGAACGTGGCCCCAGGATAGCTTTCTATTTGGAGGTCTGGGTTCTTAAAGGGGGGAATCCTGGAGAGGTTGGAATCCCCAATAACTAGGCATTTCTTACGGACAGTTAGTTTCCACTCTATCATTTTTCTGGGAGTGTTTATGTGCCTATTTGGAACAGACTCACTGGAGTCACATGGTGTTGCAGAAGGCACCCTGAGCTCCACATTAATACGGGCCTGTGTGGCTGTTCTAAGGCTGCCGATTTTGTCTGGGCTTAGGGTCACCCTTTGTGAGCTGCCGTCATTATTCTGTTCGCACTCTCCCTGATCTTCGATAATAACGAGTTCCTCTTCCAATCTAACACAGGGATTGGAACTCGGGTGAGGAGTGCGTTGAGCTTTTGGGGAGGAAGGAGGATCTAGGGTGAATTCTGAATCCTCCTCTCTAAAAGGGGACCAATCGTTTGGTGGATCTGTCATGGTGGAAGTGGTTCTGGAAGATTTTGGTACTGGTTGGGTGGACAAATCTGGTAGGGAGTGTGCCTCGGCCTCAGCGTGCACCGAGACCTGCACCGCTATGGCACCGCCCGCTGTGTCTGGCGGCAGAGAAGAAGCAGCAGGGACACTTTGCGTCTCTGCTTCCTCTCTCGCTTCCTCCACCTCAGTAGTGGGTGTAGGGATCTTACATTTGTCCCCTACCAGAGTGTGAGCCTCCTGTATTGATTTGTATCTCAGCCTTTTACCAATCCCTCGTTTTGCCCATAACACCGCCGTGTTAAAGCATTCTTCCCAGCCTCGGGAAGGATAGTGCTGCAGCTTGGCCATTTCTTCCACCAATGTGTCCTCATAATGGTTTTTAAGGATTAACATGGTGGTATAGGCCCAGTTTTTAGCATTACCATCTATAAGGGCTTGTGTTGTGGGGTTTGGCAGAGCTGGTTTGATGACCTCAGATAGATTTTTCTCCATCTTGGTCAATGCAGGAGGTTGTTCTTGGCTCACATTATTTTTGTGGTGTACCAGTTTGATTATTTTGAACATGGTACGGGTTTTTGAGGCAAAATCCGGGTCATCCGATTGTTTTTGAACCACATTTTGTCTCTGCTGTGTGTTCCTTTTTTGTTGTTGTGGACGAGTTGTCCATGTTCGATTTAGTTTTTGTGGGATCCTTGTGACAGGTCCCCAACGGACCTGAGGTTCAAAAAATTGTGGTCTGAAAGACCGCTGGTGTGATGCAGTATGGTAAGTATTTGGTGCCCTCGTGTGGCCTGAAAATTTTACTGCGTTTGAATAGGAGAGAGCTCTTTGTCCCTGTGCATGACGTAGGTTCTGGTTATTGCCATATTTAACCACGTCTGCATAAGAGAATGACCTCTCTCCTTGTGGATGGTGTCCCGTACGGTGGTGAGGACGGTTCATAGGTGTGTCTTGGACAGCACGCCTGCGTCCACGGGTGACAACCATCCAACCATCTCTGTCTGGCAGAATCATTTTTTCAAAAAGTTTTTCTTTTCTATTGCTTTTTAAACAAAATATTTATCTGGGATGTTTTTGTGTAATCAAATAAAATAAAATAATGAACTGAAATCAAGAATCTTTTTGTGTTTTTTCAAAATAAATCTCTCTTGAGAATTTGAAAATAAAATCAAGCAGTTGCCTGATTTTAAATAAAAATAATAAAATAATGTGCTCTCAAAGGAATATTTTCCTGAAAAAAGTCTCTAAAGAGCTTGAAAATAAACCAAGCAGTTGGCTTAGTTTAAATGGGAAAGTAAAATAAAATCCTTATAAAAGAAATGTTTTTTTTCCAAAAGATTTCTGAAAGCTGAGAAAGGAACAAGCCGTTGCAACGTTTCGGTTCCCTTAGAACCTTCTTCAGGCAGGCTTGTTCAGAGTATTTGCAAAAAATATTCTTTCTTTGAAAATAAAATAGATTCAGGATCAAAATAAAGCTTGAGTGTGTCTCTAATCGAGCTGGAAGAAGTGGGGAAGATTCAGTCCTCTGAGCAGCCTCTTATATAGTGTAAAGAGGCGGGGTCCAATTCAAAGGAGCCAATGAGAACCATTTCCAAGCTCAATTTCAAAAAGAAATAGTTCTAAGCCAATAGAAAACACCTGTCTTTCAGGGTATTGTGAAAGGGCATTTTTTGCAGTTTGATGAGAATGAAGAATTTTGAATGCCCTAGGTTTTTTAAAAAAAATTTTTTAAATATAAATTAAAATTAAAATTTAATAAAACAGGCATGAGGCACGGGCCGGTTAGGTTTGGGGTTAAGGTTAGCGGTTAGGGTTAGGATTTAGGGTTACGGTTAGGGTTAAGGTTAGGGTTGGGGTTAGGTTTAGGGTTAAGGTTAGGATTAAGGGTTAGGGATAGAAATTAGGGTTAGGATTTAGGGTTAGGGTTAAGGTTAGGGTTGGGGTTAGGTTTAGGGTTAAGGTTAGGATTAAGGGTTAGGGATAAAAATTAGGGTTAGGGTTAGGATTTAGGGTTAGGGTTAGAAATTAGGGTTAGGGATAGAAATTAGGGTTGAGGTTAGGTTTTAGGGTTAGGGTTAGGGATGGAAATTAGGGTAAAGGTTAGGTTTTAGGGTTAGGGATAGAGGTTAGGGTTAGGATTAGGATTTAGGGTTAGGGCTAGAAATTAGGGTTAGGGTTAGGGATAGGAATTAGGGTTAAGGTTAGCTTTTAGGGTTAGGGATAGAAATTAGGGTTAAGGTTAGGTTTTAGAGTAAGGGATAGAAATTAGGGTTAGGGTTGGGGTTAGGTTTTAGGGATAGGACTTAGGGTTAGGGCTAGAAATTAGGATTAGGGTTAGGAATAGAAATTAGGGTTAAGGTTAGGTTTTAGGGTTAGGGTTAGGGACAGAAATTAGGGTTAAGGTTAGGTTTTAGGGTTAGGGTTAGGGATAGAAATTAGGGTTAAGTTTAGGGTTAGGGTTGGGGTTAGGTTTTGGGGTTAGGGTTAGAAGTTAGGGTTAGGTTTTAGGGTTAGGCCTAGAAATTAGGGTTAGGTTAGGGATAGAAATAAAGGTCAAGGTTAGGTTTTAGGGTTAGGGATAGAAATTAGGGTTAGGTTTAGGGTTAGGGTTGGGTTTAGGTTTTGGGGTTAGGATTAGGATGTAGGGTTATGGTAAGAAATTAGGGTTAGGGATAGAAATTAGGGTTAAGGTTAGGATTAGGTTAAGGTTAGGGTTAGGGTTGTGGTTAGGGATACAATTCAGGGTTAGGGTTAGGTTTTAGAATTAGGGTTAGGTTTAGGTTTAGGTTAAGGTTAGGGCTTAGGGTTAGGGATAGGAATTAGGGTTAGGATTTAGGGTTAGGGATAGAAATTAGGGTTAGGGTTAGGTTTAGAGTCAGAGGAAGGTGCTAACCTGTTTGCACAGGCCATCAATGCCCCCTAAGAATATTTTATTCACCTCTCATTGAGGCCTTGGGGATAAACAGTACTTAGTTTCTGAATCCAAATTCTCTCTGCTCTTTTCCTCAGGGGTACAGACCATTGTGGGTTTGCCTGTAGGACCATGACCCTGAGAGCTTCCCATCCATGCTCCCGGAAGTGTTTGACCAGGTAAGTATCCATTTGTTTTTCTTTTAATATGTTGTGTTTGTGTTGTGTCATCCTGATCAAGATGGTGTTGCCCGTCTCTCCAACATATTGGGCTCCACATTGATTACAGGAAATGAGGTAGACACAATTTTTGCTGTGCACTGTACTTGAGCGATGAGTGGTGAAGACTTCCTTGGTAAATTTGTTTTGAATATGTTGTTTTTGTTCCAGGTATTGTCCCTGATGTTTAGGTTTTCCCTGCTGAAGAGGATTAAGTTTGGCTCTGACCAAATAGTTTTGTAGGTTTTTGCTTTTCCTGAAAGCTGCAATGACTTTGTGGTCTCTGAATCTTGGTGTTTGTCCCAATATTTGTATAAAATTGGACCTTATCTCCCTGATGAGCTTCACAGAGACAGAGGAATATGTCAGGACGAGCGGCACGCTGGTGCCTTCCGCCCGAGTTCCTATTGTGAGGTAGGATTTAAAAATCCTCCTCAAAAAGGACCTTTTATATCCCCTGTTCCTGAGTGCTCTAAAGAGGATTCGTGTCGCTTCCATGAAGTCCCGTTCTCGGGTACATATGCGACGAAACCTCAGGAGTTGTGATTTGACCAGGCCAGAGTAAGTGTGTTTAGGGTGAAAGCTTTCCTTGTGTAGCAGAGCGTGTGTGTCTGTTTCCTTAAAGAATACCTTGATGTCCAATTTTCGTGTGGAGCTGAAATCCGGGCCCTTGTAAGTCGTGGTGTCCAAAAAATCCACCGAGAGCTGGCCGATGGAGGATTTCAGTTTTATGGATGGGTTATGGTTGTTAAGTGTTGTTAAAAACTCATCAAACTCCCTCTCTGTGTGTGTCCAAACTCCCCATATATCATCAAGATATCTAAAATAATGAAGAGGCCGTTTATGGCACCGGGATAGGGCCGAGGTCTCCCATTCTGCCATAAATGTTGGCGTAGGCCGGAGCAAACTTCTTCCCCATCGCTGTTCCCTTAATCTGAAGGAAGAATTCCCCATTGAACTCAAAGTCGTTCCTCTTTAGATTTATTTCTAACAACTGGATGAGTTCTTTATCAGGCCTGGATTTGTCCGGGTATTTTTGAAAAATATTTTTTACGGCCTGTATTCCTTCCTGGATGTCGATATTTGTGTAAAGGCTGTCAATGTCCATAGTGAACAGGACAGCCTCTTGGGGAATTTCAAGTGCTTTAACCTTTTGAATAAAATCATACGTGTCTTTTAAATAGCTAGGGTGGCCCGTGGAAAGGGGATTTAAATAAAAGTCCAGGAATTCGGCCGTATAGTACGTTTCGCTTCCGCAATCCGATACTATAGGCCTTCCTGGAGGAATTTCGTGGGGTTTGCTCCATTTTGCCGGATCTTTATGTATTTTAGGGAGCATGTAGAATCTCCTGCTCCTGGGCTCTGTGTCACCCAAGAGATAGGACTTCTGTTTGGCATTTATGTGCTTTTTTGTATACAGGATCTGAACTATTTCTTTGACTAGGGGTACGGTGTCTGGATAAATGGGTTTGTCTAATTTTTTATAATAAGTTCTATCCTGTAATTGTCTGTACCCTTCCCATAGATATTGCTCACGGTCCATAATAACCGTTGCACTGCCCTTGTCAGCTGGTTTGATGATAATGTTTTGGTTATTTTTTAGTTCTTCAAGAGCACTGATTTCCTCAGGAGTGAGGTTGCGTTGTTCCCAATATGGTCTGCAGTGTCTCTTGAAGGATCTAAGGTCTGTATCAAACAATGTGAGAAGTTCAGTGGGCAGTTTATCCATGGGTGGGACCCAGTCCGATTTAGGTGTGAAAGGTGGGGGAGTTTGATCCGTGTCATTTTGAAAATAAGATGCCAATTTTAGTCTTCGGTGGTATTGTTGCAGATCATACCGCATTTGCCTCCCGCTATATTGTCTGTTAATTTTCCATGCTGGAATAAAAGTTAGGCCTCTATTAAGCAGGCTGAATTGTGGGTGAGTGATTTTGGTTTTCTTGGCCAAAACAACCACATTTTTGTTCCCCTCCTGTGCATGCAGGCTTATGGGGAGGTTTAATTTAAATATTGAAGCCAATGTTCCAGCATTTTTCCGGCTGTACTCCCTGTCCAGTGAATATTGTCACTCTCCGTGTGGAACTCTGATCTGGGCAGGGCCGGAATATGATTCAGGTTGGCAGTGATGTAACCACTCAGGATGTTTAATTGTGTTTGCTCTTTTGTTGGGAGCGTTCCTGAAAAGTTAAGTTCCGGAACCCAAATCCGAGCAAGCGGGAATTTTTCTTTCGCCGCTCTTACTGCCGCCTGCATTTGTTTAATGGCAGTGTCTTTGGCGTTTTGAGTCCGACTGTTGATGCCCAGTGCTAAAATAAGATGCTCTACATCATTCGAGACCAAGATTTTATTTATCACGGCCTCCATGTGTCTGAACGTGGCCCCAGGATAGCTTTCTATTTGGAGGTCTGGGTTCTTAAAGGGGGGAATCCTGGAGAGGTTGGAATCCCCAATAACTAGGCATTTCTTACGGACAGTTAGTTTCCACTCTATCATTTTTCTGGGAGTGTTTATGTGCCTATTTGGAACAGACTCACTGGAGTCACATGGTGTTGCAGAAGGCACCCTGAGCTCCACATTAATACGGGCCTGTGTGGCTGTTCTAAGGCTGCCGATTTTGTCTGGGCTTAGGGTCACCCTTTGTGAGCTGCCGTCATTATTCTGTTCGCACTCTCCCTGATCTTCGATAATAACGAGTTCCTCTTCCAATCTAACACAGGGATTGGAACTCGGGTGAGGAGTGCGTTGAGCTTTTGGGGAGGAAGGAGGATCTAGGGTGAATTCTGAATCCTCCTCTCTAAAAGGGGACCAATCGTTTGGTGGATCTGTCATGGTGGAAGTGGTTCTGGAAGATTTTGGTACTGGTTGGGTGGACAAATCTGGTAGGGAGTGTGCCTCGGCCTCAGCGTGCACCGAGACCTGCACCGCTATGGCACCGCCCGCTGTGTCTGGCGGCAGAGAAGAAGCAGCAGGGACACTTTGCGTCTCTGCTTCCTCTCTCGCTTCCTCCACCTCAGTAGTGGGTGTAGGGATCTTACATTTGTCCCCTACCAGAGTGTGAGCCTCCTGTATTGATTTGTATCTCAGCCTTTTACCAATCCCTCGTTTTGCCCATAACACCGCCGTGTTAAAGCATTCTTCCCAGCCTCGGGAAGGATAGTGCTGCAGCTTGGCCATTTCTTCCACCAATGTGTCCTCATAATGGTTTTTAAGGATTAACATGGTGGTATAGGCCCAGTTTTTAGCATTACCATCTATAAGGGCTTGTGTTGTGGGGTTTGGCAGAGCTGGTTTGATGACCTCAGATAGATTTTTCTCCATCTTGGTCAATGCAGGAGGTTGTTCTTGGCTCACATTATTTTTGTGGTGTACCAGTTTGATTATTTTGAACATGGTACGGGTTTTTGAGGCAAAATCCGGGTCATCCGATTGTTTTTGAACCACATTTTGTCTCTGCTGTGTGTTCCTTTTTTGTTGTTGTGGACGAGTTGTCCATGTTCGATTTAGTTTTTGTGGGATCCTTGTGACAGGTCCCCAACGGACCTGAGGTTCAAAAAATTGTGGTCTGAAAGACCGCTGGTGTGATGCAGTATGGTAAGTATTTGGTGCCCTCGTGTGGCCTGAAAATTTTACTGCGTTTGAATAGGAGAGAGCTCTTTGTCCCTGTGCATGACGTAGGTTCTGGTTATTGCCATATTTAACCACGTCTGCATAAGAGAATGACCTCTCTCCTTGTGGATGGTGTCCCGTACGGTGGTGAGGACGGTTCATAGGTGTGTCTTGGACAGCACGCCTGCGTCCACGGGTGACAACCATCCAACCATCTCTGTCTGGCAGAATCATTTTTTCAAAAAGTTTTTCTTTTCTATTGCTTTTTAAACAAAATATTTATCTGGGATGTTTTTGTGTAATCAAATAAAATAAAATAATGAACTGAAATCAAGAATCTTTTTGTGTTTTTTCAAAATAAATCTCTCTTGAGAATTTGAAAATAAAATCAAGCAGTTGCCTGATTTTAAATAAAAATAATAAAATAATGTGCTCTCAAAGGAATATTTTCCTGAAAAAAGTCTCTAAAGAGCTTGAAAATAAACCAAGCAGTTGGCTTAGTTTAAATGGGAAAGTAAAATAAAATCCTTATAAAAGAAATGTTTTTTTTCCAAAAGATTTCTGAAAGCTGAGAAAGGAACAAGCCGTTGCAACGTTTCGGTTCCCTTAGAACCTTCTTCAGGCAGGCTTGTTCAGAGTATTTGCAAAAAATATTCTTTCTTTGAAAATAAAATAGATTCAGGATCAAAATAAAGCTTGAGTGTGTCTCTAATCGAGCTGGAAGAAGTGGGGAAGATTCAGTCCTCTGAGCAGCCTCTTATATAGTGTAAAGAGGCGGGGTCCAATTCAAAGGAGCCAATGAGAACCATTTCCAAGCTCAATTTCAAAAAGAAATAGTTCTAAGCCAATAGAAAACACCTGTCTTTCAGGGTATTGTGAAAGGGCATTTTTTGCAGTTTGATGAGAATGAAGAATTTTGAATGCCCTAGGTTTTTTAAAAAAAATTTTATAAATATAAATTAAAATTAAAATTTAATAAAACAGGCATGAGGCACGGGCCGGTTAGGTTTGGGGTTAAGGTTAGCGGTTAGGGTTAGGATTTAGGGTTACGGTTAGGGTTAAGGTTAGGGTTGGGGTTAGGTTTAGGGTTAAGGTTAGGATTAAGGGTTAGGGATAGAAATTAGGGTTAGGATTTAGGGTTAGGGTTAAGGTTAGGGTTGGGGTTAGGTTTAGGGTTAAGGTTAGGATTAAGGGTTAGGGATAAAAATTAGGGTTAGGGTTAGGATTTAGGGTTAGGGTTAGAAATTAGGGTTAGGGATAGAAATTAGGGTTGAGGTTAGGTTTTAGGGTTAGGGTTAGGGATGGAAATTAGGGTAAAGGTTAGGTTTTAGGGTTAGGGATAGAGGTTAGGGTTAGGATTAGGATTTAGGGTTAGGGCTAGAAATTAGGGTTAGGGTTAGGGATAGGAATTAGGGTTAAGGTTAGCTTTTAGGGTTAGGGATAGAAATTAGGGTTAAGGTTAGGTTTTAGAGTAAGGGATAGAAATTAGGGTTAGGGTTGGGGTTAGGTTTTAGGGATAGGACTTAGGGTTAGGGCTAGAAATTAGGATTAGGGTTAGGAATAGAAATTAGGGTTAAGGTTAGGTTTTAGGGTTAGGGTTAGGGACAGAAATTAGGGTTAAGGTTAGGTTTTAGGGTTAGGGTTAGGGATAGAAATTAGGGTTAAGTTTAGGGTTAGGGTTGGGGTTAGGTTTTGGGGTTAGGGTTAGAAGTTAGGGTTAGGTTTTAGGGTTAGGCCTAGAAATTAGGGTTAGGTTAGGGATAGAAATAAAGGTCAAGGTTAGGTTTTAGGGTTAGGGATAGAAATTAGGGTTAGGTTTAGGGTTAGGGTTGGGTTTAGGTTTTGGGGTTAGGATTAGGATGTAGGGTTATGGTAAGAAATTAGGGTTAGGGATAGAAATTAGGGTTAAGGTTAGGATTAGGTTAAGGTTAGGGTTAGGGTTGTGGTTAGGGATACAATTCAGGGTTAGGGTTAGGTTTTAGAATTAGGGTTAGGTTTAGGTTTAGGTTAAGGTTAGGGCTTAGGGTTAGGGATAGGAATTAGGGTTAGGATTTAGGGTTAGGGATAGAAATTAGGGTTAGGGTTAGGTTTAGAGTCAGAGGAAGGTGCTAACCTGTTTGCACAGGCCATCAATGCCCCCTAAGAATATTTTATTCACCTCTCATTGAGGCCTTGGGGATAAACAGTACTTAGTTTCTGAATCCAAATTCTCTCTGCTCTTTTCCTCAGGGGTACAGACCATTGTGGGTTTGCCTGTAGGACCATGACCCTGAGAGCTTCCCATCCATGCTCCCGGAAGTGTTTGACCAGGTAAGTATCCATTTGTTTTTCTTTTAATATGTTGTGTTTGTGTTGTGTCATCCTGATCAAGATGGTGTTGCCCGTCTCTCCAACATATTGGGCTCCACATTGATTACAGGAAATGAGGTAGACACAATTTTTGCTGTGCACTGTACTTGAGCGATGAGTGGTGAAGACTTCCTTGGTAAATTTGTTTTGAATATGTTGTTTTTGTTCCAGGTATTGTCCCTGATGTTTAGGTTTTCCCTGCTGAAGAGGATTAAGTTTGGCTCTGACCAAATAGTTTTGTAGGTTTTTGCTTTTCCTGAAAGCTGCAATGACTTTGTGGTCTCTGAATCTTGGTGTTTGTCCCAATATTTGTATAAAATTGGACCTTATCTCCCTGATGAGCTTCACAGAGACAGAGGAATATGTCAGGACGAGCGGCACGCTGGTGCCTTCCGCCCGAGTTCCTATTGTGAGGTAGGATTTAAAAATCCTCCTCAAAAAGGACCTTTTATATCCCCTGTTCCTGAGTGCTCTAAAGAGGATTCGTGTCGCTTCCATGAAGTCCCGTTCTCGGGTACATATGCGACGAAACCTCAGGAGTTGTGATTTGACCAGGCCAGAGTAAGTGTGTTTAGGGTGAAAGCTTTCCTTGTGTAGCAGAGCGTGTGTGTCTGTTTCCTTAAAGAATACCTTGATGTCCAATTTTCGTGTGGAGCTGAAATCCGGGCCCTTGTAAGTCGTGGTGTCCAAAAAATCCACCGAGAGCTGGCCGATGGAGGATTTCAGTTTTATGGATGGGTTATGGTTGTTAAGTGTTGTTAAAAACTCATCAAACTCCCTCTCTGTGTGTGTCCAAACTCCCCATATATCATCAAGATATCTAAAATAATGAAGAGGCCGTTTATGGCACCGGGATAGGGCCGAGGTCTCCCATTCTGCCATAAATATGTTGGCGTAGGCCGGAGCAAACTTCTTCCCCATCGCTGTTCCCTTAATCTGAAGGAAGAATTCCCCATTGAACTCAAAGTCGTTCCTCTTTAGATTTATTTCTAACAACTGGATGAGTTCTTTATCAGGCCTGGATTTGTCCGGGTATTTTTGAAAAATATTTTTTACGGCCTGTATTCCTTCCTGGATGTCGATATTTGTGTAAAGGCTGTCAATGTCCATAGTGAACAGGACAGCCTCTTGGGGAATTTCAAGTGCTTTAACCTTTTGAATAAAATCATACGTGTCTTTTAAATAGCTAGGGTGGCCCGTGGAAAGGGGATTTAAATAAAAGTCCAGGAATTCGGCCGTATAGTACGTTTCGCTTCCGCAATCCGATACTATAGGCCTTCCTGGAGGAATTTCGTGGGGTTTGCTCCATTTTGCCGGATCTTTATGTATTTTAGGGAGCATGTAGAATCTCCTGCTCCTGGGCTCTGTGTCACCCAAGAGATAGGACTTCTGTTTGGCATTTATGTGCTTTTTTGTATACAGGATCTGAACTATTTCTTTGACTAGGGGTACGGTGTCTGGATAAATGGGTTTGTCTAATTTTTTATAATAAGTTCTATCCTGTAATTGTCTGTACCCTTCCCATAGATATTGCTCACGGTCCATAATAACCGTTGCACTGCCCTTGTCAGCTGGTTTGATGATAATGTTTTGGTTATTTTTTAGTTCTTCAAGAGCACTGATTTCCTCAGGAGTGAGGTTGCGTTGTTCCCAATATGGTCTGCAGTGTCTCTTGAAGGATCTAAGGTCTGTATCAAACAATGTGAGAAGTTCAGTGGGCAGTTTATCCATGGGTGGGACCCAGTCCGATTTAGGTGTGAAAGGTGGGGGAGTTTGATCCGTGTCATTTTGAAAATAAGATGCCAATTTTAGTCTTCGGTGGTATTGTTGCAGATCATACCGCATTTGCCTCCCGCTATATTGTCTGTTAATTTTCCATGCTGGAATAAAAGTTAGGCCTCTATTAAGCAGGCTGAATTGTGGGTGAGTGATTTTGGTTTTCTTGGCCAAAACAACCACATTTTTGTTCCCCTCCTGTGCATGCAGGCTTATGGGGAGGTTTAATTTAAATATTGAAGCCAATGTTCCAGCATTTTTCCGGCTGTACTCCCTGTCCAGTGAATATTGTCACTCTCCGTGTGGAACTCTGATCTGGGCAGGGCCGGAATATGATTCAGGTTGGCAGTGATGTAACCACTCAGGATGTTTAATTGTGTTTGCTCTTTTGTTGGGAGCGTTCCTGAAAAGTTAAGTTCCGGAACCCAAATCCGAGCAAGCGGGAATTTTTCTTTCGCCGCTCTTACTGCCGCCTGCATTTGTTTAATGGCAGTGTCTTTGGCGTTTTGAGTCCGACTGTTGATGCCCAGTGCTAAAATAAGATGCTCTACATCATTCGAGACCAAGATTTTATTTATCACGGCCTCCATGTGTCTGAACGTGGCCCCAGGATAGCTTTCTATTTGGAGGTCTGGGTTCTTAAAGGGGGGAATCCTGGAGAGGTTGGAATCCCCAATAACTAGGCATTTCTTACGGACAGTTAGTTTCCACTCTATCATTTTTCTGGGAGTGTTTATGTGCCTATTTGGAACAGACTCACTGGAGTCACATGGTGTTGCAGAAGGCACCCTGAGCTCCACATTAATACGGGCCTGTGTGGCTGTTCTAAGGCTGCCGATTTTGTCTGGGCTTAGGGTCACCCTTTGTGAGCTGCCGTCATTATTCTGTTCGCACTCTCCCTGATCTTCGATAATAACGAGTTCCTCTTCCAATCTAACACAGGGATTGGAACTCGGGTGAGGAGTGCGTTGAGCTTTTGGGGAGGAAGGAGGATCTAGGGTGAATTCTGAATCCTCCTCTCTAAAAGGGGACCAATCGTTTGGTGGATCTGTCATGGTGGAAGTGGTTCTGGAAGATTTTGGTACTGGTTGGGTGGACAAATCTGGTAGGGAGTGTGCCTCGGCCTCAGCGTGCACCGAGACCTGCACCGCTATGGCACCGCCCGCTGTGTCTGGCGGCAGAGAAGAAGCAGCAGGGACACTTTGCGTCTCTGCTTCCTCTCTCGCTTCCTCCACCTCAGTAGTGGGTGTAGGGATCTTACATTTGTCCCCTACCAGAGTGTGAGCCTCCTGTATTGATTTGTATCTCAGCCTTTTACCAATCCCTCGTTTTGCCCATAACACCGCCGTGTTAAAGCATTCTTCCCAGCCTCGGGAAGGATAGTGCTGCAGCTTGGCCATTTCTTCCACCAATGTGTCCTCATAATGGTTTTTAAGGATTAACATGGTGGTATAGGCCCAGTTTTTAGCATTACCATCTATAAGGGCTTGTGTTGTGGGGTTTGGCAGAGCTGGTTTGATGACCTCAGATAGATTTTTCTCCATCTTGGTCAATGCAGGAGGTTGTTCTTGGCTCACATTATTTTTGTGGTGTACCAGTTTGATTATTTTGAACATGGTACGGGTTTTTGAGGCAAAATCCGGGTCATCCGATTGTTTTTGAACCACATTTTGTCTCTGCTGTGTGTTCCTTTTTTGTTGTTGTGGACGAGTTGTCCATGTTCGATTTAGTTTTTGTGGGATCCTTGTGACAGGTCCCCAACGGACCTGAGGTTCAAAAAATTGTGGTCTGAAAGACCGCTGGTGTGATGCAGTATGGTAAGTATTTGGTGCCCTCGTGTGGCCTGAAAATTTTACTGCGTTTGAATAGGAGAGAGCTCTTTGTCCCTGTGCATGACGTAGGTTCTGGTTATTGCCATATTTAACCACGTCTGCATAAGAGAATGACCTCTCTCCTTGTGGATGGTGTCCCGTACGGTGGTGAGGACGGTTCATAGGTGTGTCTTGGACAGCACGCCTGCGTCCACGGGTGACAACCATCCAACCATCTCTGTCTGGCAGAATCATTTTTTCAAAAAGTTTTTCTTTTCTATTGCTTTTTAAACAAAATATTTATCTGGGATGTTTTTGTGTAATCAAATAAAATAAAATAATGAACTGAAATCAAGAATCTTTTTGTGTTTTTTCAAAATAAATCTCTCTTGAGAATTTGAAAATAAAATCAAGCAGTTGCCTGATTTTAAATAAAAATAATAAAATAATGTGCTCTCAAAGGAATATTTTCCTGAAAAAAGTCTCTAAAGAGCTTGAAAATAAACCAAGCAGTTGGCTTAGTTTAAATGGGAAAGTAAAATAAAATCCTTATAAAAGAAATGTTTTTTTTCCAAAAGATTTCTGAAAGCTGAGAAAGGAACAAGCCGTTGCAACGTTTCGGTTCCCTTAGAACCTTCTTCAGGCAGGCTTGTTCAGAGTATTTGCAAAAAATATTCTTTCTTTGAAAATAAAATAGATTCAGGATCAAAATAAAGCTTGAGTGTGTCTCTAATCGAGCTGGAAGAAGTGGGGAAGATTCAGTCCTCTGAGCAGCCTCTTATATAGTGTAAAGAGGCGGGGTCCAATTCAAAGGAGCCAATGAGAACCATTTCCAAGCTCAATTTCAAAAAGAAATAGTTCTAAGCCAATAGAAAACACCTGTCTTTCAGGGTATTGTGAAAGGGCATTTTTTGCAGTTTGATGAGAATGAAGAATTTTGAATGCCCTAGGTTTTTTAAAAAAAATTTTATAAATATAAATTAAAATTAAAATTTAATAAAACAGGCATGAGGCACGGGCCGGTTAGGTTTGGGGTTAAGGTTAGCGGTTAGGGTTAGGATTTAGGGTTACGGTTAGGGTTAAGGTTAGGGTTGGGGTTAGGTTTAGGGTTAAGGTTAGGATTAAGGGTTAGGGATAGAAATTAGGGTTAGGATTTAGGGTTAGGGTTAAGGTTAGGGTTGGGGTTAGGTTTAGGGTTAAGGTTAGGATTAAGGGTTAGGGATAAAAATTAGGGTTAGGGTTAGGATTTAGGGTTAGGGTTAGAAATTAGGGTTAGGGATAGAAATTAGGGTTGAGGTTAGGTTTTAGGGTTAGGGTTAGGGATGGAAATTAGGGTAAAGGTTAGGTTTTAGGGTTAGGGATAGAGGTTAGGGTTAGGATTAGGATTTAGGGTTAGGGCTAGAAATTAGGGTTAGGGTTAGGGATAGGAATTAGGGTTAAGGTTAGCTTTTAGGGTTAGGGATAGAAATTAGGGTTAAGGTTAGGTTTTAGAGTAAGGGATAGAAATTAGGGTTAGGGTTGGGGTTAGGTTTTAGGGATAGGACTTAGGGTTAGGGCTAGAAATTAGGATTAGGGTTAGGAATAGAAATTAGGGTTAAGGTTAGGTTTTAGGGTTAGGGTTAGGGACAGAAATTAGGGTTAAGGTTAGGTTTTAGGGTTAGGGTTAGGGATAGAAATTAGGGTTAAGTTTAGGGTTAGGGTTGGGGTTAGGTTTTGGGGTTAGGGTTAGAAGTTAGGGTTAGGTTTTAGGGTTAGGCCTAGAAATTAGGGTTAGGTTAGGGATAGAAATAAAGGTCAAGGTTAGGTTTTAGGGTTAGGGATAGAAATTAGGGTTAGGTTTAGGGTTAGGGTTGGGTTTAGGTTTTGGGGTTAGGATTAGGATGTAGGGTTATGGTAAGAAATTAGGGTTAGGGATAGAAATTAGGGTTAAGGTTAGGATTAGGTTAAGGTTAGGGTTAGGGTTGTGGTTAGGGATACAATTCAGGGTTAGGGTTAGGTTTTAGAATTAGGGTTAGGTTTAGGTTTAGGTTAAGGTTAGGGCTTAGGGTTAGGGATAGGAATTAGGGTTAGGATTTAGGGTTAGGGATAGAAATTAGGGTTAGGGTTAGGTTTAGAGTCAGAGGAAGGTGCTAACCTGTTTGCACAGGCCATCAATGCCCCCTAAGAATATTTTATTCACCTCTCATTGAGGCCTTGGGGATAAACAGTACTTAGTTTCTGAATCCAAATTCTCTCTGCTCTTTTCCTCAGGGGTACAGACCATTGTGGGTTTGCCTGTAGGACCATGACCCTGAGAGCTTCCCATCCATGCTCCCGGAAGTGTTTGACCAGGTAAGTATCCATTTGTTTTTCTTTTAATATGTTGTGTTTGTGTTGTGTCATCCTGATCAAGATGGTGTTGCCCGTCTCTCCAACATATTGGGCTCCACATTGATTACAGGAAATGAGGTAGACACAATTTTTGCTGTGCACTGTACTTGAGCGATGAGTGGTGAAGACTTCCTTGGTAAATTTGTTTTGAATATGTTGTTTTTGTTCCAGGTATTGTCCCTGATGTTTAGGTTTTCCCTGCTGAAGAGGATTAAGTTTGGCTCTGACCAAATAGTTTTGTAGGTTTTTGCTTTTCCTGAAAGCTGCAATGACTTTGTGGTCTCTGAATCTTGGTGTTTGTCCCAATATTTGTATAAAATTGGACCTTATCTCCCTGATGAGCTTCACAGAGACAGAGGAATATGTCAGGACGAGCGGCACGCTGGTGCCTTCCGCCCGAGTTCCTATTGTGAGGTAGGATTTAAAAATCCTCCTCAAAAAGGACCTTTTATATCCCCTGTTCCTGAGTGCTCTAAAGAGGATTCGTGTCGCTTCCATGAAGTCCCGTTCTCGGGTACATATGCGACGAAACCTCAGGAGTTGTGATTTGACCAGGCCAGAGTAAGTGTGTTTAGGGTGAAAGCTTTCCTTGTGTAGCAGAGCGTGTGTGTCTGTTTCCTTAAAGAATACCTTGATGTCCAATTTTCGTGTGGAGCTGAAATCCGGGCCCTTGTAAGTCGTGGTGTCCAAAAAATCCACCGAGAGCTGGCCGATGGAGGATTTCAGTTTTATGGATGGGTTATGGTTGTTAAGTGTTGTTAAAAACTCATCAAACTCCCTCTCTGTGTGTGTCCAAACTCCCCATATATCATCAAGATATCTAAAATAATGAAGAGGCCGTTTATGGCACCGGGATAGGGCCGAGGTCTCCCATTCTGCCATAAATATGTTGGCGTAGGCCGGAGCAAACTTCTTCCCCATCGCTGTTCCCTTAATCTGAAGGAAGAATTCCCCATTGAACTCAAAGTCGTTCCTCTTTAGATTTATTTCTAACAACTGGATGAGTTCTTTATCAGGCCTGGATTTGTCCGGGTATTTTTGAAAAATATTTTTTACGGCCTGTATTCCTTCCTGGATGTCGATATTTGTGTAAAGGCTGTCAATGTCCATAGTGAACAGGACAGCCTCTTGGGGAATTTCAAGTGCTTTAACCTTTTGAATAAAATCATACGTGTCTTTTAAATAGCTAGGGTGGCCCGTGGAAAGGGGATTTAAATAAAAGTCCAGGAATTCGGCCGTATAGTACGTTTCGCTTCCGCAATCCGATACTATAGGCCTTCCTGGAGGAATTTCGTGGGGTTTGCTCCATTTTGCCGGATCTTTATGTATTTTAGGGAGCATGTAGAATCTCCTGCTCCTGGGCTCTGTGTCACCCAAGAGATAGGACTTCTGTTTGGCATTTATGTGCTTTTTTGTATACAGGATCTGAACTATTTCTTTGACTAGGGGTACGGTGTCTGGATAAATGGGTTTGTCTAATTTTTTATAATAAGTTCTATCCTGTAATTGTCTGTACCCTTCCCATAGATATTGCTCACGGTCCATAATAACCGTTGCACTGCCCTTGTCAGCTGGTTTGATGATAATGTTTTGGTTATTTTTTAGTTCTTCAAGAGCACTGATTTCCTCAGGAGTGAGGTTGCGTTGTTCCCAATATGGTCTGCAGTGTCTCTTGAAGGATCTAAGGTCTGTATCAAACAATGTGAGAAGTTCAGTGGGCAGTTTATCCATGGGTGGGACCCAGTCCGATTTAGGTGTGAAAGGTGGGGGAGTTTGATCCGTGTCATTTTGAAAATAAGATGCCAATTTTAGTCTTCGGTGGTATTGTTGCAGATCATACCGCATTTGCCTCCCGCTATATTGTCTGTTAATTTTCCATGCTGGAATAAAAGTTAGGCCTCTATTAAGCAGGCTGAATTGTGGGTGAGTGATTTTGGTTTTCTTGGCCAAAACAACCACATTTTTGTTCCCCTCCTGTGCATGCAGGCTTATGGGGAGGTTTAATTTAAATATTGAAGCCAATGTTCCAGCATTTTTCCGGCTGTACTCCCTGTCCAGTGAATATTGTCACTCTCCGTGTGGAACTCTGATCTGGGCAGGGCCGGAATATGATTCAGGTTGGCAGTGATGTAACCACTCAGGATGTTTAATTGTGTTTGCTCTTTTGTTGGGAGCGTTCCTGAAAAGTTAAGTTCCGGAACCCAAATCCGAGCAAGCGGGAATTTTTCTTTCGCCGCTCTTACTGCCGCCTGCATTTGTTTAATGGCAGTGTCTTTGGCGTTTTGAGTCCGACTGTTGATGCCCAGTGCTAAAATAAGATGCTCTACATCATTCGAGACCAAGATTTTATTTATCACGGCCTCCATGTGTCTGAACGTGGCCCCAGGATAGCTTTCTATTTGGAGGTCTGGGTTCTTAAAGGGGGGAATCCTGGAGAGGTTGGAATCCCCAATAACTAGGCATTTCTTACGGACAGTTAGTTTCCACTCTATCATTTTTCTGGGAGTGTTTATGTGCCTATTTGGAACAGACTCACTGGAGTCACATGGTGTTGCAGAAGGCACCCTGAGCTCCACATTAATACGGGCCTGTGTGGCTGTTCTAAGGCTGCCGATTTTGTCTGGGCTTAGGGTCACCCTTTGTGAGCTGCCGTCATTATTCTGTTCGCACTCTCCCTGATCTTCGATAATAACGAGTTCCTCTTCCAATCTAACACAGGGATTGGAACTCGGGTGAGGAGTGCGTTGAGCTTTTGGGGAGGAAGGAGGATCTAGGGTGAATTCTGAATCCTCCTCTCTAAAAGGGGACCAATCGTTTGGTGGATCTGTCATGGTGGAAGTGGTTCTGGAAGATTTTGGTACTGGTTGGGTGGACAAATCTGGTAGGGAGTGTGCCTCGGCCTCAGCGTGCACCGAGACCTGCACCGCTATGGCACCGCCCGCTGTGTCTGGCGGCAGAGAAGAAGCAGCAGGGACACTTTGCGTCTCTGCTTCCTCTCTCGCTTCCTCCACCTCAGTAGTGGGTGTAGGGATCTTACATTTGTCCCCTACCAGAGTGTGAGCCTCCTGTATTGATTTGTATCTCAGCCTTTTACCAATCCCTCGTTTTGCCCATAACACCGCCGTGTTAAAGCATTCTTCCCAGCCTCGGGAAGGATAGTGCTGCAGCTTGGCCATTTCTTCCACCAATGTGTCCTCATAATGGTTTTTAAGGATTAACATGGTGGTATAGGCCCAGTTTTTAGCATTACCATCTATAAGGGCTTGTGTTGTGGGGTTTGGCAGAGCTGGTTTGATGACCTCAGATAGATTTTTCTCCATCTTGGTCAATGCAGGAGGTTGTTCTTGGCTCACATTATTTTTGTGGTGTACCAGTTTGATTATTTTGAACATGGTACGGGTTTTTGAGGCAAAATCCGGGTCATCCGATTGTTTTTGAACCACATTTTGTCTCTGCTGTGTGTTCCTTTTTTGTTGTTGTGGACGAGTTGTCCATGTTCGATTTAGTTTTTGTGGGATCCTTGTGACAGGTCCCCAACGGACCTGAGGTTCAAAAAATTGTGGTCTGAAAGACCGCTGGTGTGATGCAGTATGGTAAGTATTTGGTGCCCTCGTGTGGCCTGAAAATTTTACTGCGTTTGAATAGGAGAGAGCTCTTTGTCCCTGTGCATGACGTAGGTTCTGGTTATTGCCATATTTAACCACGTCTGCATAAGAGAATGACCTCTCTCCTTGTGGATGGTGTCCCGTACGGTGGTGAGGACGGTTCATAGGTGTGTCTTGGACAGCACGCCTGCGTCCACGGGTGACAACCATCCAACCATCTCTGTCTGGCAGAATCATTTTTTCAAAAAGTTTTTCTTTTCTATTGCTTTTTAAACAAAATATTTATCTGGGATGTTTTTGTGTAATCAAATAAAATAAAATAATGAACTGAAATCAAGAATCTTTTTGTGTTTTTTCAAAATAAATCTCTCTTGAGAATTTGAAAATAAAATCAAGCAGTTGCCTGATTTTAAATAAAAATAATAAAATAATGTGCTCTCAAAGGAATATTTTCCTGAAAAAAGTCTCTAAAGAGCTTGAAAATAAACCAAGCAGTTGGCTTAGTTTAAATGGGAAAGTAAAATAAAATCCTTATAAAAGAAATGTTTTTTTTCCAAAAGATTTCTGAAAGCTGAGAAAGGAACAAGCCGTTGCAACGTTTCGGTTCCCTTAGAACCTTCTTCAGGCAGGCTTGTTCAGAGTATTTGCAAAAAATATTCTTTCTTTGAAAATAAAATAGATTCAGGATCAAAATAAAGCTTGAGTGTGTCTCTAATCGAGCTGGAAGAAGTGGGGAAGATTCAGTCCTCTGAGCAGCCTCTT
>NW_028149123.1:77500-82083 GCF_946808225.1 Silurus aristotelis
GGTTAGGGTTAGGGTTAGGGTTAGGGTTAGGGTTAGGGTTAGGGTTAGGGTTAGGGTTAGGGTTAGGGTTAGGGTTAGGGTTAGGGTTAGGGTTAGGGTTAGGGTTAGGGTTAGGGTTAGGGTTAGGGTTAGGGTTAGGGTTAGGGTTAGGGTTAGGGTTAGGGTTAGGGTTAGGGTTAGGGTTAGGGTTAGGGTTAGGGTTAGGGTTAGGGTTAGGGTTAGGGTTAGGGTTAGGGTTAGGGTTAGGGTTAGGGTTAGGGTTAGGGTTAGGGTTAGGGTTAGGGTTAGGGTTAGGGTTAGGGTTAGGGTTAGGGTTAGGGTTAGGGTTAGGGTTAGGGTTAGGGTTAGGGTTAGGGTTAGGGTTAGGGTTAGGGTTAGGGTTAGGGTTAGGGTTAGGGTTAGGGTTAGGGTTAGGGTTAGGGTTAGGGTTAGGGTTAGGGTTAGGGTTAGGGTTAGGGTTAGGGTTAGGGTTAGGGTTAGGGTTAGGGTTAGGGTTAGGGTTAGGGTTAGGGTTAGGGTTAGGGTTAGGGTTAGGGTTAGGGTTAGGGTTAGGGTTAGGGTTAGGGTTAGGGTTAGGGTTAGGGTTAGGGTTAGGGTTAGGGTTAGGGTTAGGGTTAGGGTTAGGGTTAGGGTTAGGGTTAGGGTTAGGGTTAGGGTTAGGGTTAGGGTTAGGGTTAGGGTTAGGGTTAGGGTTAGGGTTAGGGTTAGGGTTAGGGTTAGGGTTAGGGTTAGGGTTAGGGTTAGGGTTAGGGTTAGGGTTAGGGTTAGGGTTAGGGTTAGGGTTAGGGTTAGGGTTAGGGTTAGGGTTAGGGTTAGGGTTAGGGTTAGGGTTAGGGTTAGGGTTAGGGTTAGGGTTAGGGTTAGGGTTAGGGTTAGGGTTAGGGTTAGGGTTAGGGTTAGGGTTAGGGTTAGGGTTAGGGTTAGGGTTAGGGTTAGGGTTAGGGTTAGGGTTAGGGTTAGGGTTAGGGTTAGGGTTAGGGTTAGGGTTAGGGTTAGGGTTAGGGTTAGGGTTAGGGTTAGGGTTAGGGTTAGGGTTAGGGTTAGGGTTAGGGTTAGGGTTAGGGTTAGGGTTAGGGTTAGGGTTAGGGTTAGGGTTAGGGTTAGGGTTAGGGTTAGGGTTAGGGTTAGGGTTAGGGTTAGGGTTAGGGTTAGGGTTAGGGTTAGGGTTAGGGTTAGGGTTAGGGTTAGGGTTAGGGTTAGGGTTAGGGTTAGGGTTAGGGTTAGGGTTAGGGTTAGGGTTAGGGTTAGGGTTAGGGTTAGGGTTAGGGTTAGGGTTAGGGTTAGGGTTAGGGTTAGGGTTAGGGTTAGGGTTAGGGTTAGGGTTAGGGTTAGGGTTAGGGTTAGGGTTAGGGTTAGGGTTAGGGTTAGGGTTAGGGTTAGGGTTAGGGTTAGGGTTAGGGTTAGGGTTAGGGTTAGGGTTAGGGTTAGGGTTAGGGTTAGGGTTAGGGTTAGGGTTAGGGTTAGGGTTAGGGTTAGGGTTAGGGTTAGGGTTAGGGTTAGGGTTAGGGTTAGGGTTAGGGTTAGGGTTAGGGTTAGGGTTAGGGTTAGGGTTAGGGTTAGGGTTAGGGTTAGGGTTAGGGTTAGGGTTAGGGTTAGGGTTAGGGTTAGGGTTAGGGTTAGGGTTAGGGTTAGGGTTAGGGTTAGGGTTAGGGTTAGGGTTAGGGTTAGGGTTAGGGTTAGGGTTAGGGTTAGGGTTAGGGTTAGGGTTAGGGTTAGGGTTAGGGTTAGGGTTAGGGTTAGGGTTAGGGTTAGGGTTAGGGTTAGGGTTAGGGTTAGGGTTAGGGTTAGGGTTAGGGTTAGGGTTAGGGTTAGGGTTAGGGTTAGGGTTAGGGTTAGGGTTAGGGTTAGGGTTAGGGTTAGGGTTAGGGTTAGGGTTAGGGTTAGGGTTAGGGTTAGGGTTAGGGTTAGGGTTAGGGTTAGGGTTAGGGTTAGGGTTAGGGTTAGGGTTAGGGTTAGGGTTAGGGTTAGGGTTAGGGTTAGGGTTAGGGTTAGGGTTAGGGTTAGGGTTAGGGTTAGGGTTAGGGTTAGGGTTAGGGTTAGGGTTAGGGTTAGGGTTAGGGTTAGGGTTAGGGTTAGGGTTAGGGTTAGGGTTAGGGTTAGGGTTAGGGTTAGGGTTAGGGTTAGGGTTAGGGTTAGGGTTAGGGTTAGGGTTAGGGTTAGGGTTAGGGTTAGGGTTAGGGTTAGGGTTAGGGTTAGGGTTAGGGTTAGGGTTAGGGTTAGGGTTAGGGTTAGGGTTAGGGTTAGGGTTAGGGTTAGGGTTAGGGTTAGGGTTAGGGTTAGGGTTAGGGTTAGGGTTAGGGTTAGGGTTAGGGTTAGGGTTAGGGTTAGGGTTAGGGTTAGGGTTAGGGTTAGGGTTAGGGTTAGGGTTAGGGTTAGGGTTAGGGTTAGGGTTAGGGTTAGGGTTAGGGTTAGGGTTAGGGTTAGGGTTAGGGTTAGGGTTAGGGTTAGGGTTAGGGTTAGGGTTAGGGTTAGGGTTAGGGTTAGGGTTAGGGTTAGGGTTAGGGTTAGGGTTAGGGTTAGGGTTAGGGTTAGGGTTAGGGTTAGGGTTAGGGTTAGGGTTAGGGTTAGGGTTAGGGTTAGGGTTAGGGTTAGGGTTAGGGTTAGGGTTAGGGTTAGGGTTAGGGTTAGGGTTAGGGTTAGGGTTAGGGTTAGGGTTAGGGTTAGGGTTAGGGTTAGGGTTAGGGTTAGGGTTAGGGTTAGGGTTAGGGTTAGGGTTAGGGTTAGGGTTAGGGTTAGGGTTAGGGTTAGGGTTAGGGTTAGGGTTAGGGTTAGGGTTAGGGTTAGGGTTAGGGTTAGGGTTAGGGTTAGGGTTAGGGTTAGGGTTAGGGTTAGGGTTAGGGTTAGGGTTAGGGTTAGGGTTAGGGTTAGGGTTAGGGTTAGGGTTAGGGTTAGGGTTAGGGTTAGGGTTAGGGTTAGGGTTAGGGTTAGGGTTAGGGTTAGGGTTAGGGTTAGGGTTAGGGTTAGGGTTAGGGTTAGGGTTAGGGTTAGGGTTAGGGTTAGGGTTAGGGTTAGGGTTAGGGTTAGGGTTAGGGTTAGGGTTAGGGTTAGGGTTAGGGTTAGGGTTAGGGTTAGGGTTAGGGTTAGGGTTAGGGTTAGGGTTAGGGTTAGGGTTAGGGTTAGGGTTAGGGTTAGGGTTAGGGTTAGGGTTAGGGTTAGGGTTAGGGTTAGGGTTAGGGTTAGGGTTAGGGTTAGGGTTAGGGTTAGGGTTAGGGTTAGGGTTAGGGTTAGGGTTAGGGTTAGGGTTAGGGTTAGGGTTAGGGTTAGGGTTAGGGTTAGGGTTAGGGTTAGGGTTAGGGTTAGGGTTAGGGTTAGGGTTAGGGTTAGGGTTAGGGTTAGGGTTAGGGTTAGGGTTAGGGTTAGGGTTAGGGTTAGGGTTAGGGTTAGGGTTAGGGTTAGGGTTAGGGTTAGGGTTAGGGTTAGGGTTAGGGTTAGGGTTAGGGTTAGGGTTAGGGTTAGGGTTAGGGTTAGGGTTAGGGTTAGGGTTAGGGTTAGGGTTAGGGTTAGGGTTAGGGTTAGGGTTAGGGTTAGGGTTAGGGTTAGGGTTAGGGTTAGGGTTAGGGTTAGGGTTAGGGTTAGGGTTAGGGTTAGGGTTAGGGTTAGGGTTAGGGTTAGGGTTAGGGTTAGGGTTAGGGTTAGGGTTAGGGTTAGGGTTAGGGTTAGGGTTAGGGTTAGGGTTAGGGTTAGGGTTAGGGTTAGGGTTAGGGTTAGGGTTAGGGTTAGGGTTAGGGTTAGGGTTAGGGTTAGGGTTAGGGTTAGGGTTAGGGTTAGGGTTAGGGTTAGGGTTAGGGTTAGGGTTAGGGTTAGGGTTAGGGTTAGGGTTAGGGTTAGGGTTAGGGTTAGGGTTAGGGTTAGGGTTAGGGTTAGGGTTAGGGTTAGGGTTAGGGTTAGGGTTAGGGTTAGGGTTAGGGTTAGGGTTAGGGTTAGGGTTAGGGTTAGGGTTAGGGTTAGGGTTAGGGTTAGGGTTAGGGTTAGGGTTAGGGTTAGGGTTAGGGTTAGGGTTAGGGTTAGGGTTAGGGTTAGGGTTAGGTTAGGGTTAGGGTTAGGGTTAGGGTTAGGGTTAGGGTTAGGGTTAGGGTTAGGGTTAGGGTTAGGGTTAGGGTTAGGGTTAGGGTTAGGGTTAGGGTTAGGGTTAGGGTTAGGGTTAGGGTTAGGGTTAGGGTTAGGGTTAGGGTTAGGGTTAGGGTTAGGGTTAGGGTTAGGGTTAGGGTTAGGGTTAGGGTTAGGGTTAGGGTTAGGGTTAGGGTTAGGGTTAGGGTTAGGGTTAGGGTTAGGGTTAGGGTTAGGGTTAGGGTTAGGGTTAGGGTTAGGGTTAGGGTTAGGGTTAGGGTTAGGGTTAGGGTTAGGGTTAGGGTTAGGGTTAGGGTTAGGGTTAGGGTTAGGGTTAGGGTTAGGGTTAGGGTTAGGGTTAGGGTTAGGGTTAGGGTTAGGGTTAGGTTAGGGTTAGGGTTAGGGTTAGGGTTAGGGTTAGGGTTAGGGTTAGGGTTAGGGTTAGGGTTAGGGTTAGGGTTAGGGTTAGGGTTAGGGTTAGGGTTAGGGTTAGGGTTAGGGTTAGGGTTAGGGTTAGGGTTAGGGTTAGGTTAGGG
>NW_028149122.1:0-2000 GCF_946808225.1 Silurus aristotelis
TGCGTGATGGAGATTTTACTCTGTTTCATGATTAAATCAAACACCTTTCATCCTAAAAACATTATCACACACTTTTATTGATACACAATACAGAATTCTTATTATACAGAAATCTGGTTTGTGTAGATTTTACACCACATTCAAAAGTTCTCATTTGAGTTTATTTTCACTTTTCAGGATCAAATACCATCTGATGTCCCAGGCAGATAAATTCACAGAAGCAGAGGTGAGTCTGATCCGATCTGATGCGCTGCATGCTTTTGTGTATTTCTTTCATATGATTTTTGTACCTGAACGATTTCTCTCCTGTGTTTCTGACACTTTCAGATAAACCAGATGTTCACAAACTTCCCTCTGGACGTTGCCGGAAACCTGGACTACAAAAACCTGTGCTACGTCATCACTCACGGAGAAGACAAAGAGCAGGAGTGAACATCACCTCGTCCACGTTGTTTTGTGTTTGTATGTGTTTTCCCTCCCCTTCGTCAATAAAGAGTTCAAAAAACACCTGCTGATGATCAGCGTCGTCGCTCAGCAAAGAGAACGGACTCAAATCAGAATTAATCAAGAACTCGTATAAAAATATAACACCAGAGCAGAAAACTCTTCATCATCATCATCATCATCACACATACAAAAATATTTAATGGAAAACAAAAGACGAGACAAAAGAGACACTGAAAAGTTTTGAATATTTTTAATGACATTTTTGTAAGTAATATAAATTCAACTTGGATGTGCCACTTAACCAGTGTGCAGTAATCAACATCATCATCATCATCATCATCATCATCATCAGGTGAACGTCAAAATCAGGACTGTTCTCTTGTGATCGCAATAACCAAGAATAATAAAAGCTAAAAATGCCCAAAAAATCTAACTAAAAACAAACAACAACAAAAAAATAAAACTTGATGAATAATCAGAAAGAGAGAAAGTACGGTGGAGGAAATGATCTGATTTACATAAATTATCTGGATATTATTATTTTCTCATTTCTGTAGGTTTGATATAAAGATTCTCTGGAATAGAATCTATATATATATATATATATATATATATATATATATGTACAGTGTGTACACAGTGTGTGTGTGTGTGTGTGTGTGTGTGTGTGTGTGTGTGTTAACTGGTCATAGTAGACTGGATAACAGACGTCTGTTCAATACACACTCTTTTAAGAGGCGGAGCTCCAGAGTCTTCCTCTTCCTGTACACAAAACAAATGGAAATAAACAAACAAATAATTACATTTATAATGATATATACTGATTATTTTCATATAAACATAACAATAAATAAGATTTATAATTATTGCTATTATGTTGGTAATTAATTTGACTATATTTATTGATTTAATTGTGATTTATTAATTTATTTACCTGAGCTGTAACAGGTATAATGTCTTCTTTAATCAGTGTTGGTGGTTCATCAGCCATCTCCCGCTGCAGCGACGCCTCTAAACACACACACACACACACACACACACACACACACACACAGAGTAATAAAATGTTTTATACATTGTATGTAATGTAATATCATTAATTATTATGATAATGTAATTAAAATATGCGATAAAATAATTTGAGTAAAATGATAACACAGAGCCTCCTCCATCACTCCATCACTCCACTAGGGTGTGTGTGTGTGTGTGTGTGTGTGTGTGTGTGTGTGTGTGTGCTCTTACCCTCCAGACACTCCTGGCCCAGTGTGGGTGGTGGTGGCTCGTCGGGGCGGTACTCATGAGTGTGTGTAAGTGTGAGTGTGTGTGTGTGAGTGTGTGTGGCAGGGCTGACAGGCTCACTGCGCTGAGGACTGGAGTTTGTGCTGCTGTCTGCAGGGATCACTTTACTCTGGAACGAGTCTGAGAGGGAGCTGTGACTGCTGTTCTCATCTACACACACACACACACACACACACACACACACACACACAGGTAATAAAGAGAGAACACAAAGTACGTATGAGTAGAAAGTGTGTGTGCGTGTGTGTGCATGT
>NW_028149121.1:0-12476 GCF_946808225.1 Silurus aristotelis
CTTCTTTTTCCCTCGCTGTCTCTCGCTCTCTCTCACGCTCTCCTTCGCTCTCTCTCACCTGCTCTCTCTCTCTCCCTCCCTCGCTCTCTCTCACGCTCTCCTTCGCTCTCACCTACTCTCTCCCTCGCTCTCTCACCTACTCTCTCCCTCGCTCTCTCACCTACTCTCTCCTCGCTCTCTCACCTACTCTCTCCCTCGCTCTCTCACCTACTCTCTCCCTCGCTCTCTCTCTCTCTCTCTCTCTCTCTCTCTCATCTCTCTCTCTCTCTCCTCTCTCCCTCCCTCACTCAGGTTTGTGAATTGCTCTCGTAACGCTGAAGAGCAGAACCTGGTGGCGTTTCAGTATCGAGGAGAGATTCTGTACCGCTGCTGTCGCCCCATCGAGCGTGGACACGAGCTCTTGGTGTGGTACCACGAGGAGTTCACCAGATATGGGGGCATCAGCTTTGAATACATCTGGAACAAGAAATGCTCTGCAAAGAGTTACGTCTATGAGTTATTATTATTATTGGGAATGAGTGTGTTATTTCAGTTACGCTTTTCTTCTGCTGAGTTTGGAGTGTAAACACAGTGTAACAATGAATTATTTCCTGAGTTTTTCTCCTGAAACAGGAACTGAGAAACACTGAAATAGAATAGAAATGATTTCGGAATCTAGGGTCAGTCATGTTTGTCTGCTGTATAAAGAAGCAGCACGAGCAGCCCTTTGAATCATGAGCTCCATCTACCTCCATATTTCTCAGCACCTCCCTTTAACTTCTCCTGATCTTTATCAGAGGACTGCGTCTGTCAGTTCTACCCAAATTAGAATGATCTACATGTTAGCTAAATACTTTCACCTTCAGTCTGCAGTATCTAGGGAGGGGTCTGGTCCTGAATCTGCTCCAAGTCTGAAGGAACGTCTCTGCACACTGTGATGTTACAGTTTCCCTTCATTAGACCTGATATTCCCAAACATGTGTTCCAGCATGACAATGGTCCTGTAAACAAAGCAGCGATGCTCCATGAAGACATGCTGTTTAAAGGTTAGAGTGGAAAAAGCCATGTTCTGCACAAAGTTCTGACCTCCTTAACCACAGTGAAGACCTCTGGGATGAACTGGAATACAGGCTGCATCATCTAACATCAGAGTCTGATCTGCTGTAGATTAATAATCACTAATCCCCACATCCACACCACAAAGACTAGTGTTCCAGAATAGAGGAACAGTAAAGGTTTGGGAACATCACGCCTGTGTGTAAGGTTACATGATACTGTGTAGAAACTACAGTTCTAATTTTATGCAACACAAAAGCACAAGATCTTCATAATAATAATAATAATAATAATAATAATAATAAAACATTCATAGTGATTTGTAAAAGTCGTATTTTTCTTTTCTTGACTCCAGATATGGACAACACTCAAGTCTTCACCTGCTCTCTGTGTCCACTTTCCTACACGGTTCAGATTTACCTTCACAAACACATCAAGAGATGCCACAATGAAGAATATGTGAAACTCTTTAAAGCAGGAGTGATCGGTCCCCTTCCTGCAGACGCTTCCTCTCAGAGACGCCTCCAGAGGAAGAATTATCACTGCAGCTTCTGTGGAAAGGGTTTTATTTACCAGAGTAGCCTCCAGCATCATCAACACTTTCACACAGCTCAGAGTCTCCATCAGTGCTCCCAGTGTGGGAAGAGCTTCACTCTACAGAGCAGTCTCCAGCTCCATCGCCGCGTTCATGCTACCATGCAGGAAGCGTACGAGTGCTCACAGTGTTTAGAAAGTTTTAACGATCAGATCGACCTGCAGGAGCACCAGCGCAGCCACCGAGGAGGAAAACCGTACGAGTGCTCGCACTGTGGGAAAAGCTTCGGGGAAAGAGGAGCGCTCCAGAGGCACCAGCACGTTCACACAGGAGAGAAACCGTATCACTGCTCTGAATGTGGGAGGAGTTTTACTCAGCAGTGTAACCTTCAGAAACACCAGCGCATCCACACGGGAGAGAAACCGTATCAGTGCTCACACTGCGGCAAGAACTTCAGCGACCGCTGTAATCTCCAGATCCACCAGCGCATCCACACGGGGGAGAAACCGTATCACTGCTCACACTGTGGGAAGAGCTTTAATCAGCAGAGTAATCTCCAAAAACACCAGCACATTCACACCGGACAGAAACCGTATCACTGCTCGTACTGTGGGAAGAGTTTCACTCAGCAGAGTAATCTACAGAAACACAAGCGTATCCACACGGGGGAGAAGCCGTACCACTGCCCCCAGTGTGGGAAGAGCTTCAATCAGCAGAGTAATCTCCAGAAACACCAGCGTGTTCATACTGGGGAGAAACCATACCACTGCTCACACTGTGGCAAGAGTTTCAGTGACCGCTGTAATCTTCAAACACACCAGCGCACAACCCACCGATAAATATAATCACTGTTCCAGCAGCAGCTCACAGCCCCTCGGTCAGTGTAGGATCGCAGCCCCTCGGTCAGTGTAGGATCGCAGCCCCTCGGTCAGTGTAGGATCGCAGCCCCTCGGTCAGTGTAGGATCGCAGCCCTTCACCTAGTGTGGGATCGCAGCCCCTAAATCATCTTTTCCAGCAGCCCCTTAGTCACTATCAGATCTCAGACTTTTGGGTCTGTTGAGGATCACAGCTTCTCAGTCAGTCTATTTAAGATTGCGGCCCCTACTTTAGTTGAGGTTTCCCCCCTATTTGATAAGGATCTCAGCCCCTCACTCACTCTTGGATTCCAGTTTTTTTAGTTTACACTCAACCTTCCAGTCATTTAAGGATTGAAGCTCCTCAGTCTTCTAAGGTTGGCTGCTCTCCCCTCAGTCACTTGAAGATTGCAGACACTCAATCTATTTTTCCTCTCATGTGCTGTTGGGTCACAGCCCCTTGGTAATGTAAGGATCACGTCCTCTCAATCCCGTCAGTTCTGCAGCCCTATTCATTTTAATCACAATTTCCAAATCAATCCTAGGATTCTGGCCCCTATGAGGATCGCAGCCCCTCCGTTTCTCTCTGATTGCAGCCTCTCACTTAAAGTAAAATTGCAGTTTCTCAGTTTCTCTAATGATCACGGCTCCTCGGCCACTCTAGGGTTGTAGTCCCCCAGTCAGTGTAGGATCACAGCCCATGAGCTATGCTTTAGCACGTTTCCCCATAGTGAGGACTCCATGGTAAAGAAATGGACTTTCTCTGGTGGCCCTCTGTGCACTTAAACACGTACAAAACTACTTCATCTTCATGTCTGCCACATTTCATAGAAATAATATTTAATTATTAAATTCTAAAAAGGTCTTCAGAGATACGATTAGTGAAGAAAAAGTCTAATTCATCTGAATTTTACAGACGGTTTTCGGTCTCAAGCAACAGCAATGGAGGAAATCTGAGAGGAATCATCATCATCATCATCATCATCATAATCATCAGCAGCAGCACTTTGAGTCTACACCGAAAGTTCCAGGAGAATCAGTATCGCTCTGTGTGTGTTACAGACCACAGAAGGACTTTTCCTCTTCAGCAGATATCAGTATGACATGATAGCTCCTCTAAACTTCATTCACACTGGTGTGACGCTTTATTACTGCTCATAGTCAGAACATACATATATTTGTAATTAGCATGTTTAGTGTTCATTACTTCTGCTCAGTTCAGTCATAAATAGCTATATTAGTCCTAGTCTTGACTTTCTGTTAAAGGTTATATTATTATAATTTATTATTTTGTTCAGAACCTGGATGGCACGTCGGATGGCACGTACTTGTTAGGCAAATGTGTTTTTGAATAAAAAAGATTCTCTACATTACTGTTTATTTCCTTTTCCTTAATTTTTGTGTTACGGCTGTGTTTCTGTTTTCTGATTCTAATTCATATCCAAATAAAAAAAACATCTGTAGTGCAGAGGAGCGTCCTAGGAGCCTTCATGTGGCTGGTCCATCATTACTTCTTTCACTAGAACACTGTTCCAATGATCACATGGCCTGTAAGTTTGGGTTTTAGCTTTTTGTGAGATTCAGAGCGAGAGGATCGCAGGCTGTAAGGATGATATTGTGATTAGTGGTGAGAGTAGGGAGCAGGTGGAGAAGAGCCTGGACAGGTGAAGGTACGTGCTGGAGAAAAGGGGATGGATAGATAGATGGATAGATAGAAATAATTGCAGATGTATGAGAGTCACAGTATGTGTAGAGAATGAGAACTATAAAAATACAATAATAATTCAGTTCATGTTTATTTGTTTTGAGCTTTTAATAATGAACATGGTCTCAGAGCAGCTTTACACAGATAATGTGGTGATAAAAATGAAGATGTTCTTTATAAGTGTAAGTTTGTCCCTGATGAACAAGTCGGTGGAGACTGTGGTAAAGAAAAAACTCCCTGAGATGCAGAATGAAGAAACCTTGAGAGGAACCAAACTCAAGAGTGAACCTCATCCTCATCTGGGTTCCACTGAATGTCTATTTATTACAGATAAACGATGTTGAGGTGCAGTGATGGAGATCAGAGTAAACTGTAGTCCTGAGTCAGTGTAGCAGACTGTTGATATTAACTACAGTCCAAATCCAAATTCATCCTCAAAGCTCCCGTTCTTACTCCAGAATTTCATGGAACCACCCAAAGCGTTGATGAGAAACATCACAGAAGAAGAAGTTGCACAGAGTCACCTCCAGTCGAAGAGAACATCATCCAGAAGCAGACCAGGACGAAGTGGGAAGATCCACGGAGGGAACAGGAACAGTGATCACTGAAACCTGAGAGAGCGAGAGAGATTTTTTGACTTTTAACACACCTTTATTCTTCCTTTTTTCACTTAGTTAACATTCCACCTTAGTACCTAAACTATCGATACAATGCTTGAAAAGAAAAAAAATTAATAAAGTAAATAAATAGATGCACAGACGGATGGACACTTTCATAAATAATTAGATGGATAAAAAGGTAAAAGGGAAAAATTCAAATTAATGAAATTACTTATTAAATACTGGTGTGCGTGTAAAGATATAAAAAATAAATAAAAAATGTAACAAAGGTAAAAGCTGCTGATGCACCCATTAAAAACGAGGCTCAGCTAAAACAAGGACACACAAATTAAAACATCACACATTTAGAGTCAGTTGATGATCCTGGTCCAGTGTGCACAAGACATCATTCAGTGCCCAGGAACAAAACCATCCAGATTATTTGTCAGTTTAAAATATGTGAACTCCACCCTGAGCCTAGCAGACATTAGAGCTCCAACCATCACCTCAGGATCTACTGTGCTTTCGCTCCTGAGTTTCCTTTTCCTAGTTAACCAGATTACCAGCTTTGATTCGCCTTTTAGGAAGTTTATCAGGAAGACACGTTTTCTGTCTGTACTCACGTGTTTAGGCCCAAAGACAAAAAGCTCCTCACTGAAGTTTCTCAGCCTGCAGCAGTGTAGAAACAGGTGGTCTACTGACTCGTCCGTGTTACAGAAGACACATTCCCTCCCTATGGTGGGGTCAATGTGTGCCACGTGTCTGTTCGTAGCTACCGCCCAGTGAACAATCCTCCACTGGAGATCCGCAGTGCGTTTCTCTATCAGAGGTTTCTACAGGGATCACCAGCAACCTCTGGGAGACGAGTCTGGCCCAAACACTTCTGACCACTTTGATTCCCTACGGTCTTTGAGTGTGCTGTAGTGTGACACCTTTATGCAGCTGATGTACAGTGCCTTCTTTGAGCTGTTTTCAAAGTCCTCCAGTTGAGGGGTCCTGAAGCTCAGGAGAGAGCCTTTTTCTGGCTCCGCCTCCACCGCAGCTAAAACCTGCACCTTAGGGAAGTAGCTGTGGTTTCCTGCCTCTTGCTCGTCTTCCCCATGTTCCTCAAGGCTCTGTTTGAAGGCAGAGGGTAGTGCTGAGGGGATGTTTTCTGTCATGAGCTTCATGAACCTCTTAGACTTGATGCTTGTCAAGCTGCACATCTCCTCTGGGCTTCTCCAGCTGGCACCGTTCCTAAGTTCTACGATCTTCGTGCATCACGCTTTTGCCATTAAGATTTGTAAGCTCCTTTGTTCCAGTATCTGTGCTCGGATTTGTGGATTGTTAAAGAGAGCTTCATTCTCTCTCCAGTGTCCAGGATTTGAAAGGTCCCTCTGAACTTTAAAAATGTGTGTCCAGGGTGTTAGAACAGATCTGTAGAAAGGAGAAAACTCCCTTAAATCCGCGTTGCACAGTCTGGTTAAAAACAGATCCACGTCGTATCTAAAAATGTTCGCTTTTCGCAGCAGGGTGTGAGCTGTGTCTGCCCAGCATGGTGTTGAGTACAGGAGTCTTTGTGCAGCTTGAAGCCTGAAGGTCCTGATTCTATTTCTGATGTCCATCAGCCCCTGAACCCCCTTGCAGGACAGGAAGTTAGAGTGCAGCAGCTTGTATCCAGTGCTGTCCAGCCCAGAAAAAGTCAGTTAGCTTCTTCTGTAATGGTTGCACAATACTGCTGGAGGATCCAGAACATGTGTTTTGTGCCACAGTGCTGAAGCTCCAGGTTGTTTGCAACCAATACTCGACCCCTGTATGAAAGCTTAGGTAGCACCCAGGACCATCGAGACAACCGGTCACACATTTTCTCCACCATGCCCACCCAGCTTTTCTGCATATAGTCTTCTTTCCCGAGATGTACACCCAGAATCTTCAGACCTTCCCTTCCCCACTTAATTCTACCTGGAAGTACTTTCCGTGCCAGTCACCTAGTAGGTAGCCTTCACTCTTTTTCCAATTCACCTTTGCTGATGAGACTTTTTCATAGTTGGATAAAACTTCTGTTAAAACTGATACATCATGGTCACCTCTTATAATTACAATGACATCATCGGCATAGGCAGAGAAGGTGATTGGTCTATTTTCGAAACCTTCGACATAAAACCCTTGTAATTTCTATTTTAGTTGGCGAAGTAGCGGCTCAATTGCCAATGAGTACAACTGACCTGACAGCGGGCATCCTTGCCTGATGCTCCTGTGCACCTGGACCGGGCGGCTCAGCCCACCCCCCCACCTTTAACAATGCAGCAGCTCCCGTATATAAAAGTTTCACCCATGAAATAAAATTCTCACCCAAACCAAAGGCTTTAAGGTTTTCAAATAAATTTCTGTGATCAACTCTATTAAAAACCTTTTCTTGATCAATGGAGAACAGTCCCACATCTGGATTATTGTCGCCGGCCAACGTAATTACGTCACGCATAAGGAAGAGGTTGTCCGGTATTGTTCTGTTCGGTACACAGTACGTTTGGCAGTCATTAAGAACGTGTTCTAAAACCAGTTTTAGTCTGTTTGAAAGACACTTCGCAAGAATTTTGAGGTCTGTGCACAGCAGTGACACTGGTCTCCAGTTGTTCAGTAGTCCGAAATCCCCCTTTTTTGGATAATAGGGATAAAACGTCTCTTCTGCAACTGATCGGCAGCTCGTTCTTCGTGTGGGAAGTCCTGTAAACTAAAAGCAAGTCATTTTTTAATAAAACCCATCTCTGTGCAGCTTTTAGCCTCGGTAGATCCTTCAGCAGCTCCTTCATGCAGTTGAGATCGTATTCACCAGCATTGAACAGATCTGTATAAAAGTCCTTCGCAATGATCCTCATTTTTTGTTGGTCGGATGTTAAAGTCCCATCTGGCAGTTTCAGGTGCAGCATGACTTTTCTTTCTTCTACTTTGTTCTCCAAGTTAAAGAAAAATGTGCTAGGGGGATCCATGTCTCATAGTGAGGAGAAACGAGCCCTGATCAGAGCTCCCTTTGCTTGTTCACGGAACAGTGACTCCAGGGCTTTTTTCTTTTCTCTTAGCTCTCCCACTCTACCAGAGTCTTTGTTTATGAGTTCATCCTAAGTTTCTGTGATTTCCTTCTCAAGAGCTTTGATGGTTGATTTGGTGAGGCTGTTAGAGAAAGCAGTGTAGTCCTGACAGAACACACGAATCTGCGCCTTCCCTACTTCCCACCATTGAACAACGTCATCATACTCCTCCTTCCATTGCTGCCACTTCGACGAAAACATAAAGAATTTATCACAGAAAGATGCATCGTGTAAAAGTTTGAGATTAAAATGGCAGTAATATCTGGTGCGCTGTGACTGCTTTAGACTTATATCTATCGTGCAGGTGTGATGGTCAATAAAACCATTGGGAAGGATAATCGTTTTTAAAACTCTGTTTCTGTTGTTACTGCTGATGTAAAAAATGATCCAACCGGACTGCACTAATGTGGTGGTGAGATGCCTTGACCCATGCGTACTGCCTCACTCCTGGATGTTCTGCTCTCCAAATGTCACACAAGCTGTACCTCTTAACAATATTGTTGAGTGAAGTAGCAGAAGAGGGATAAGGTTCCTCTCCATTCCTGTCCAGTGTGTGATCTAAAGTACAGTTCCAGTCGCCCCCAAGCACCATGCACACGTCTGTAAAACTCTCTAGCGCGTCTCGCAGTTTTAAAAAGGATCTCACTCTTTCAGCCCCATTGTTTGGTGCATAAACATAAACAAGAAGAAAAGGGAAACCCGTCAACTCCACTTTAACGGCTAAAATCCTGCCTTTCTCTATCTCATGTGTAGATGTGTGCTTCATACCCAGGCTGTTTGAGAAAAAGATGGGGACACCACCACTCAGGTTTGATCCATGACTAAAAAATGTTTTTCCCTCCATCCACATTCTCCACTTAACTTCATTCTCCTGACTGCGGTGAGTTTCTTGTAGAAAGACAATGTTGATGTGTTTATTTAAGATGTGTGTGTAATGCAACCCTTTTCCTATGATCTCTTCCTCCATTAAAGTTTATTGTCCCTATATTTATGCTGTCCATAAGGAAAGAGAGAAAGGGAAAAAAGACGATTAACAGACAGAACAGATACGTGCAGGAAAGGAGATTCACCCTGTGTACCATCACCATTTCAGAGAACTTTTTCACTGCTGTTTTTCCTCTTCTTAATTTCGTCACAAACTTTTTAAATCTGTACCTTTTTCTTTTACTCGGTTCGTCAAACCCTACCGACTTCTGGATTTGAATTACTGACTTCAGAAACCTATTAACATCCGGGAAAAAATTCAGAACTTCAACTGTTTTACCAAAAGTCTTGTCTAGAAAATCGTTGAACTCCTTAGCGGTGTAAAGCTGTTCATCTCCCTGAATCGAGGTGATATCAGACATCTCAGAGAGACTGTCATCAGTTCCATCACTTAAATCAGCCAGTTTTCCCCGGGGTAGAGAGGAGAGTGTCACTTCTACACCTTCACTGCAGTCGACCTCAACCTCACACTGAACACCACCACCATCAGCTCCATGGTTCACACACACCTCCACATTATCATACCCACTGTCACAGACTCTAACTGCAGATTCACCACAGTGTGTATCAGTTTTCTCCTGTACTTTTGTCTGATCGGGTTCAGCTGTGGGATTTACACTGTAACTAGTCCTGTTCTTCTCACTGGCTGCTGGAGCCACACTGGTACCAGCTGCTTCATTTCCAGTTTCAATTTCAATTTCATCTACAGTCTCATGTCAAAATGTGGACACGTGGTTTTTTTGTGCCCTAAATGTCCACACTCCAAGCATTTTAAACTGCCGGTACTGGCGTAGATCATGTAGGATTTCTTCGTCTAAAGGACATGACGTGCTCTAGTGCCTCGTTTTTACACCTGAGGGGAACTATTCTCATCCCGCTCGCGATTTTCTCAAATCTCTCGAGTTTCTTCTCAATTTCGGAATCAGAAATAAACGGAGGACCGTTTGAAACCGTAACCCTCACAGACTGAGACGTGAGCGGTGAGACGGTAGTGTAAGCTCCATTCACCCACACTTCCCTTCCCCGGTATAGGGATCACACCTGACCCCATGGCGGCATGAGAGAGAGACGCCACACCCGCTCGGGTGAGATGCCGTGTCCCATCTCCACCACGGAGCCCACAAACACTCACAACAGACTATTTACACTATAAACACTATAAACACTCCACGCAGTACACGCAGATTATAAGGGGAAAAAGAGAGTAGGAACAGGAGAAAAGGAAGAAAAAAGAGTAAATAAATGAATAAATAAACTTGAGATTGAAGTTGCTCTGCTCACCCATGAATCACTCACACACCCTACACTCCAGTCATGCAACGCGAGAGAGAGAGAGAGAGAGAGAGAGAGAGAGAGAGAGAAAAGGAGAGAGAGAGAGAGAGAGAGAGAGAGAGAAAAGGAGTGAGAGAGAGAGAGAGAGAGAGAGAGAGAGAGAGAGAGAGAGAGAGAGAGAGAGAGAGAGAGAGAAAAGGAGAGAGAGAAAAGGAGAGAGAGAGAGAGAGAGAGAGAGAGAGAGAGAGAAAAGGGGTGAGAGAGAGAGAGAGAGAGAGAGAGAGAGAGAGAGAGAGAGAGAGAGAGTGACAGGAAGAGAAGGATATGGATTATTAAGTCTCCTGATTGTTGTATGAAAGTTAATGTCACTGTGCAGTTTGGACTCTGGTGAGATTCACTCTGGCAGCAGAACTAAAAGGGAGAAGCAGAAGGAAACACAGACATGAGGATCTCTGGGATAAGAGACGACCCACCACACCACCATCAACAAACCTGAGTGAACGTGTAAGAAATGCATTGTATGTATAATTGTACAGAAGTTATACATTCTTTATACAGTGATCTAGCAGTGTAGAGTTCAGTTGGGTGATGGTGATGGTGGAGGGGAAAAAGCCGGCCCTGACCCTGCTGGTTCTGGTGCGTATGTTCCTGCATCTTCTTCTTGATGGAAGGAGGTTGAACAGTTTGTGACTGGGATGTGAAGAGTCCTTGTCAATGTTGTGAGCTGGTGTTCAATGGCGGGTAGTTGGGTGCCAGTGATCCGTTGGGTGGTTTTGACCACCCTTTGCAGGGCTTTACGTTTACACACAGTGGAGCCTCCGTACCATTCAGTGATGGAGTTGGTCAGGATGCTCTTGATGATGCAGTAGTAAAAAGCTTGTTAGAATCCCTGGGCTCAGATAAGGATTCTTAAGACCCTTCAAGAAGTACTGGCATTGTCATGCCTTTCTACCCAGAACTGAAGTGTTCTGGTGCCAGGACAGATCCTCAGAGATGTAAACTTCCAAGAACGTAAAGCTGGAGACTCGCTTTACCTTAGTTCCATTGATGTAGACTGGGAAATGTCTCCTGCTGTTGGATTTCTGAAAGTCAACAACTTTAGTCTTCATGGCATTGAAGGTCAGGTTTTTGATGGCACACCACATTTTCAGGTTTCGGGTCTCTTTCCTGTAGGCCGAATCGACGTTGTTGCTGATCTGTCAAACCACGTTGGTGTTATCTGCATACTTGATAAAAATGTTGGAGTTATGCAGAGGAGCACAGTTGTGGCTAAACAGGGATTAGACCAGTGGGCTCAGAACACAGCCCTGTGGGATGCCAGTGTTCAGAATAAGGGTTGAGGATACCTGTTTGCCCAGACTGAGGTCTGTTAGTGAGAAAGTCCAGAATCCATCTGCAAGTGGAGGTGCAGATACCCAGGTCACTGAGCTTAGTGATCAGTACAGTGGGGAGGACTGTATTGAACACAGAACTAAAGACAATGAAAAGCACAGGTAGGAGGAAAAGAGGAAAACGAAGGAGGAGGCATGGATGTGGTGAGAGAAGACATGCAGGTAGTTGGTGTGAACGAGGCAGATGTAGAGGACAGGGGGGTGTGGAGACAGATGATCCGCTGTGGCGCCCCCTAATGGGAAAAGCCAAAAGAAGAAGAAGTATTGCAGGCTGTGAGCCACTGATTTCAGATGTCAGTGATAGAACTTTACATTCCACAAAGTCTCTGGAGCAAATGGTGCAGCAGGAAGTTCCACTCCTGAGCTCGCATTGTAAAGCGAATGTTATGAATCAACATGCAGACTGAGTGATGCTAATCTGCAGTCTATAAACTTCATTACCCCAAAACAGCAGAGCAGTGCAGAGACAAATAAACTGCTCAGAGAGTGAAGATAATGTACCTATAATAATGTACTGTACAATAAAAAGGCTACACTGAGAGATTAAGTGATTCCAATGAACCTCAATCAGCTGTGAGGGAAGATGGAGTTGTTCCCTGGCATGGTGCTGATATGTGATCATCTGTGGGAATTGAGAAAATTAAAACAAATTAGGAGAAATGTGTAGTAAAAGTGGATTAAACCTCCAAGGCCTGGATAAACCTGAATTACTGATCATTCATCAATACTGACCGTTACTCAGATCTCAGAGAACATCCTGATCTTCTGATTGTTCTGAACAGATCATAAAATCACACCAAAAAATTCAAATCATCAATCTTGTACTTTTTTGTGACACCTATTTTGTGTGTGTGTGTGTGTGTGTGTGTGTGTGTGTGTGTGTTCATTAGCAGGCTATAATTAATAAACAAGTGCAGAATGACTTTCATTGTGTTGGCATGACGACGAGAAGAACAAGGAGACGGATGAGGGCAGAGAGAAATCACACTGTGTGTGTGGTGTGTGTGTGTGGGTGTGTGTGTGTGTGTGTGTGGT
>NW_028149120.1:0-5000 GCF_946808225.1 Silurus aristotelis
TATCTTTATTATAATTATTAAATTAATTAATTAATTAATATCAGAATCTTTTGCAGTTTAAATAGTTAATGATAAAAATATATGTAATAATTTATAAATAAATATGTATATATAATATAATAATTATTAGTATTCATTTTATTTACTAAAACATTAATAAACTATTAAAGTAATTAATAACATTTTTTTTTAAATATTGCACTTTTATTAAATATAAATTTATTGTGTAATTGTGTAGTAGTAAATTATAGTTTTTGTTTTCAGACGCCGGACGCCGGATCCGAGGTTTTTCCGAAATTCCCAGAACACACTGGGGCTGCTGGCGGTTCCTGTCGAGGTTCTCAAAGAGCAAGCGTCAGAAAGAGTAAGCACATATATACACACACAGAGACACACACACACACAGAGACACACACAGAGACACACACAGAGACACACACAGAGACACACACACACACAGACAAACAGAGACACACACACACACACACAGAGACACACACAGAGACACACACACACACAGACAAACAGAGACACACACACACACACACAGACAAACAGAGACACACACAGAGACACACACAGAGACACACACACACACAAAGACAAACAGAGACACACACACACACAGAGACACACACACACACACAGAGACACACACACACACACACACACACACACACAGAGACACAGACAAACAGAGACACACACAAACAGAGACACACACACACAGAGACACACACACACACACACAGAGACACACACACACACACACACACACACACAGAGACACAGACAAACAGAGACACAGACACACACAGAGACACACACACAGACAAACAGAGACACACACAGACAAACAGAGACACACACAGACAAACAGAGACACACACACACAGAGACACACACACACAGAGACACACACACACAGAGACACATACACACAGAGACACACACACAGAGACACACACACAGAGACACACACACAGAGACACACACACAGAGACACAGACACAGACACACACACACACAGATAGATGCCGGTGTTTATCTGATGTGTTGTTGTTCTGCAGCGTCATCATCAGCTCGTGGAGGAATCACAGAGGTTAACAGAACTCCTCAACAGGTTCCTTCTCATTTACCTGTGGGGGGTGTGTGTGTGTGTGTGTGTGTGTGTGTGTGTGTGTGTGTGTGTGTGTGTGTGTGTGTGTGTGTGTGTATATATATATATTATATATATTTATATATATATACACATGTGTGTTCAATGATGTATTTTGTGTTAGGCAGTATTGTTAAACGTAATTGTGTGTGTGTGTGCGTGTGTGATCAGTGGTATAGATCCTGAACTTCTTGCAGATGTAGGTTCAGAAGACACGGAGGATGTGAATGTTAGAGTGTCTGATGAAAGCTCTGGATCTCGCTTGTGGGTGGATCGTTTCGCTCCTCAACATTATATGGAGCTTCTGAGTGATGATGTAATGCGCGCACACACACACACACACACACACACACACACACACACACACACACACACACACACACACACACACACACACACACACACACACACTCTTCATTATATTGAACATCACATTATTGTTGTTTGATTCTGTACTTATCTCATTTTTGTTATTTTTCTTTCACTTTTTATCTACTCTAATTCTATATTAAGAATAATAATAATTATAATAGTAATAATAGTCTGTGTGTGTGTCTGTGTGTGTGTGTGTAGTTCACTAATCGCTGTTTGTTGAAATGGTTGAAACTGTGGGACTCGGTGGTGTTTGGGAGAGAGAGAAAGCCCCGCCCACCTGCGGCCGAGTCCCGAGCTAATGGAGCTCAGCACCAGAACCAGAACCAGCGCTTTAAAACAAAGTCCCAGGTGACAGAGGAGATGCTGGAGGCGGAGCTAGACCAGTACAAACGCCCCAAACTCAAGGTCATACCATCACCTGTCTCACACACACACACACACACACACACACACACACACACACACACACACACACACACACACTCTGTCTTTAAATCGTGTGTGTGTGTGTGTGTGTGTGTGTGTGTGTGTGTGTGTGTTTAGGTTGCGCTCCTGTCTGGACCTCCTGGATTAGGAAAGACAACGTTGGCGCACATCATTGCTAAACATGCAGGATATAATGTAGTCGAGATCAACGCCAGGTACTGAAAACACACGAACACACACACACACACACACACACACACACACACACACACACACACACACACACAGACAAACTTAAATACGCTTCCACACACAGAAACACAAAAAGCACACACTGTGTATGCTGTCAGTAACAGAAGAAAGACTCCAGTCAGAAACAGAAGTGCAGATTTCAGGGTTTTGAAGTCAAAGCTTCAGAATTTATTCCCACAGAAAACAAAGTCAAACCGTTTGATGGAAATCCGAAGTTACAGCACATCAGCCTTTTTCTTCTCCTCTTACAGTATAGATCACAGCTTTTATTCTTATTGATCAACGCTTTTCTCATCCACAATCTTTTATTTGACAGCAGGTACGTCACCTGTCACCGTTATTACCCCCTAAAAAACAGGATACACACAAACATACACTTTAAAAACGCATACAAGATCTTTTCCTCCATCCTCTACCTTCATACAAAGAGATGTGCAGAACTGCATCCCACATTTCAAACCATCGTTCTGAAAATGTACAGTTATCTACCTGCACCACTGCCCCGTGTTTCCCAGTGATTATATACTGAGACATCACTGGTACCTTCTTTAGTCCTGCTTGTTGCTGATGTCCCTCTTACAATTTTGGATCAGAAGTAGAATCATGGATCATGGTGCAGTGATCTTCACACTTGGGATCAACCTGTAACTGTCCATACCCATAATCTCTGGTCTTAGTCATCATCTGGGTCTTCACACCTGCATCATCTACACATAACCCATCAGGAGAACATCATATCTGTATCAGTACTTAGCATCTCTCTGTTAAATCAATAGGAGTTTGTTCAGAGACCTGAACGTGCAGTACAGATGTTCTGTTTGTAGTTTTGAGATGCACTGGAGCCGTCATTGGAATTAACGGAGTTTGTCTCAAGAATCCTATGTCTTTATGAACTGACCAGACATGGGGAGGTGTTTTGCATAATTTGGACATACACACGTGTAAGTTGCTCCAGTGTCCGATTTTTCCTTCATCAACCTCCAGCATCGGAACCTCGCCTCTGGGATTCTCTGGACACCGCTTATACCCCTGATTGTGCCCACCTCGAGGATTTTCTGGTCCCTGAGACTGATCTGGATAGGACTGTTGCCAGTCTCTTCCACCCCCAGGAGGCTGTTGCCGTGGATTGGTGAGGCAATTGTGCAGAGTATGTCCAGGCTGATTACAACCCCAGCACACCCCTAGAGGGCTCTAAGAGAGTTTGCCTCTCCCTCTTCCTCCCTGAGGGGGTCTGTTCCACCCTTTTGAGTTTGGCTGGTTTGATGACTGGTACTGGCTGTGATGATTTGCTAGATTTTCTTCTCTCATACTTCTCATCAATTCCTCTTTCTCATCCTTCTGATGTTCACTTAATACTTCTGACTGTGACTCTTCCTCACAATAAGCTGTATCCTTTACTTGGATGTACCGCCTCTGCTGTACCGCCTCTGCTCTTCAAATTCCTCTTTTTACTTTGATCGTGTTCTTTGTAAATCTTTTATCCGAGTTTCTTCTCCTCACACAACGCTACATTGAATGCACCACTCTGGGATCTCCAAGCTAATCTTTTAGGGAGACTATAAACTTTTCAAAGATAAGTATCACTTGTCCTGGTGTAGCATCAGCTGCTCTACTTCGAGTTGATCCACTGTTCCTTATGAAATGGTGGAACGACTGCAAAGTAAGGTTCTCCATTCAGTCTGCCTGTTCCCCCTCACCTCGACTGTATCCCAGCTCCTCACCTCTGTCTAGATATGGTTCTACTTGTTGTTATGGTAAAATACCCAACGGCACTACAGGGATTGGAAACAATGTCTGAAAAGGTATAAAACTTCTTGGCTCCCACAGCTCATCTATGACTCATCTATGGCCACTCGTCTAATATTCCCCGAATGTCCTTTATGATCGAGACTCTACCCAACAAATCAAACACACAGGGTCAATACACACACACACACACACACACACTCCCACATGTCCTTGTATAAATTCTATAAAAACTTTCTTTTCGGCTTCTCCCGTTAGGGGTCGCCACAGCGGATCCTCCGCACGTTTGATTTGGCACATGTTTTACGCTGGATGCCCTTCCTAACGCAACCCTCCCCAATTTATCCGGGCTTGGGACCGGCACTAAGAGTGGCTGGGGATGGTTCCCTGACCGGGAATCGAACCCGGGTCACAGCGGTGGGAGCGCTGCATCTTAACCACTAGACCACCAGGGGACCTCCTTGTATAAATTCTATAAATGTGTATAAATAGCCGTAGTCTCGTGCTGTGTAATGGGGTCAAGTACGTCCTCGTAGTCCCCCGTTAAATCAAGAAAACCCTCAGATGTACACTCTCTTTACTCCAATGTGTCCAGAACATCTTTCCCAGTTTCAACCTGGTGATGGGATTTACCACCTTCAATACTGATTCTTTTATCTTTCAACTACGACCTCTACTTTATATCACTGTGGATAGACTGAGATCAGGATCACAACAAGGGGGAAAAAGCGTGCGCGCGCACGCGCACACACACACACACACACACACAGAGAGAGAGAGCCTACACACACACACACACACGCACAGAGAGAGAGAGAGAGAGAGCCTACACACACACACACGCACAGAGAGAGAGAGAGAGAGAGAGCCTACACACACACACACACACACACACACGCACAGAGAGAGAGAGAGAGAGAGCCTACACACACACACACACACACACACACGCACAGAGAGAGAGAGAGAGAGAGCCTACACACACACACACACACACACACACACACACACAGAGAGAGAGAGCCTACACACACACACACAC
>NW_028149118.1:0-12314 GCF_946808225.1 Silurus aristotelis
TTTTTTTCTTCCTTCCTTCCTTCCTTCCTTCCTTTCTTTTTTTCTTCCTTCCTTCCTTCCTTCCTTCCTTTCTTTTTTTCTTCCTTCCTTTCTTTCTTTCTTTCTTTCTTTCTTTCTTCCTTTTTTTCTTTCTTTCTTTCTTTTTTTCTTCCTTCCTTCCTTTCTTCCTTCCTTTCTTTCTTTCTTCTTTCTTTCTTTTTTTCTTCCTTCCTTCCTTTCTTTTTTTCTTCCTTCCTTTCTTTCTTTCTTCTTTCTTTCTTTCTTTCTTTCTTTTTTCTTCCTTCCTTCCTTTCTTTTTTTCTTCCTTCCTTTCTTTCTTTCTTTCTTTCTTTCTTTTTTTCTTCCTTCCTTCCTTTCTTCCTTCCTTTCTTTCTTTCTTTCTTTCTTTCTTTCTTTCTTTCTTTTTTTCTTCCTTCCTTTCTTTCTTTCTTTCTTTCTTTCTTTCTTTCTTTTTTTCTTCCTTCCTTTCTTCCTTCCTTTCTTTCTTTCTTTCTTTCTTTCTTTCTTTCTTTCTTTGGTTGGTTGTTGGTTGGTCAGTCGGTCTGTCGGTTGTATGTTTGGTTGTTTGTTTGTTTAGTTGGTCGGTCTGTTGGTTGTTTGTTTGGTTGGGTGAATGTTTGTTTGTTTGTTTGTTTGTTTGTTTTGTTCAGCTAAATGGTTGATTTCTCCTAGACCTGTTCTTCTAGAATCAAATATTGACAGAGATCTAATACTGAAGGACCTATGTGTCTAAGCGCAGTGTTCCAGAGACCATTTCAGATTTTATTCCCAGATATTTGTTTTTCTAGAGTTTTATGTGTCAGGGTTGCTTCCAGAAATCCGTGTTTTCAAGAGACATGTTTTCATTGTGCTCCTGCCGTGTTTCATATTCCATCATTCAAGAGAACTGAGTTTATCTTCAGCATAGATAGATAGATAGATAGATAGATAGATAGATAGATAGATAGATAGATAGATAGATAGATAGATAGATAGATAGATAGATAGATAGATAGATAGATAGATAGGAAGGAAGGAAAAAAGAAAGAAAGAAAGAAAGAAAGAAAGAAAGAAAGAAAGAAAGAAAGAAAGAAAGAAAGAAAGAAAAGGGGCTTCCGTTTGTGGGGGAAAAAATCTAATGGGGATAAATTTGTGAAATGCTGCAGCACTCTGTGTGTGTGTGTTTCTGTGTGTGTGGGGTTGTGTGTGTGTGTGTGTGTGTAGGGGTGTGTGTGTGTGTGTGTGTGTGTGTGTGTGTGTGTGTGTGTGTGTGTGTGTAGGGGTGTGTGTGCTGATGAGCAAGTAAATCCTGTTAACAACGTTCACTCACTGTGAGAGAGAGCAATAGATGGAGAGAGCGAGACAGGGAGAGAAAGAATAAGAGGGAACGAGAGAGACATTAAACGCAGGCTACTTGTTTTCTGAAGGTTCAATTAAACGTAACAATTATTGGATAAAAGTGTGAGTATGTGTTTTGTAATTATTGGTGTAGGAGGAATAAAACTCAGGAAACGTTAGAAGACAATAATCAACTTTAGTCTGGTAGCAGTGAGTGATTTATCATTCAGTACTTATAACAGTGTATATACACACACACACACACACACACACACACACACACACACACACACAGAGAAAGTGTTTATTTCTTCACTTCTATGACCCTTCAAACATGAAAGCGTAGTGGTGCAAGATAAAATTGGAGCCTGTCGTTTAGTCTTAATGGAGAAAATTGTACAGCCGGCACAGTTTTGCTTTGATAACATATCATCTCTTTTTATATACACACACACACACACACACACACACACACACACACACACACACACACACACACACACTCCTTACAGCTGAGATAAGGATGCTCGTCATTGAGGTAAATAATAAGAACATCGTTCCATTTTAAAGCAGCATGAATCATCATCATCATCACATAAAGAGGAGCTACACACTCTCCTGTGCCATGAATCTTATCTAAAGCACTCACGTACCCACAACAACATCAACAACAACAACAACAACATTATCATATTTCCACAGCGCCGGTCAAAGAGAAAGAAAAACACACAGAGCGGGCTTTTTGCTTCAGGCACAGATATTCCTAGTGATGTTCCACTGGCAACGTTCCTCAGCCGTAATCGAGCGCTTTATCATTCGTGGAAGCACAATTTTTTTCCAGTTGAAATTCTCCGGAGAAAAAAATCGACAGCTTTATGAAGACGAAGGATGTGTCCGTGAACAGATCAGGGTTTATGATAATTCAGCAGCGATTCAGAAAAGGATGTGTTCTTCCTTTCATCAAATAATAATAACGCCAGGCATCATGGGCAGGATGTGCTTCATATCTTATATAACTGAAATTTTTCTTTTTTTTTTTCCTCAAGTACAGGATTTTCGGAGCTCTGTGCTGTTTGCCCATGAGAGCTCGCTCTGTTTGATCAAGTATAAAAGCTGGTTTCAATCCAGAGAACTGATCCCTGGCCCTCTGGAACACAGCGGTTGGGGACTCGCCTCCATCCGACCATGCTGTGCTGCAAATATACAAATATTCATTTTCATGAAATATGAATTTTACTAGCCGTAAAGTCCCATGGGAATGTTTTAAGTTCATTTTGTGTTTGTGTGTTCAGTTTGCGTAATTTGATTTAATTAAAAAAAAAAAAAAAAGGTCCAGTCCAGGCTCTTCGTTTAGCTCCATCTCCAGCCTAATGATGCTCCTTCCACCCCAATGGGTCACGTGGGTAAACAGACGTGACAAAAGCCAGTCTGATTTTAAACACACAAATCGGATTCTGACTTTCGTATTGAATCTTCTTGACCTATTTGGAACCTGTGGATTCTGTAAAGTTCTCTGTAAGTGTATGTTGATTAATGCTAATTGTTTCTCTTTAATTGCTAATTGAATCACTGACATACGTTTTAGTATATTTTTATCCATGAATATGTATTTAATTATTACTTTGGTTGCAGATTCACTTACAAGGACATTGACAGGACGGATTTTTCTAGAAAAGCTGGACATGGTGAGGAAAGTTCACCAGTTCAAAACAGTCGTTCAGCTTTTTCATGACCCATTCATACATTTGGTTTTCTTTTCTGTAGTAAAAAAAAAGAGAAACTGTAATGCACAGAACATTAAATTATTTCGGCTTCTCCCATTAGGGGGCGCCACAGCGGATCATCCGCATGTTTGATTTGGCACGTTTTTACGCTGGATGCCCTTCCTAACACAACCCTCCCCATTTATCCGGGCTTGGGACCGGCACTAAGGCTCGTGCAACCCTAATGGCCGGGGTTGGTTCCCTGTGCGCGGATCGAACCCCGGGGTGATGAGATTAATATCAGTGCTTTTGCTGGAGATGATGTATGTGGAGGTGCAGTTGTGGCTCCAGTGAAAGGAGACGTGTTGAATTGTGTTCATTGGTGGCGGTGAATAGATTCAGGCAGAACATCACTGAAGGCTGAGGGGGAAATACACAGACCACCACTTTGTTGAAGTTTTTTTGCTTAAATATGTTTGATCTAAGATTGAAAACTGCAAACTAAAACTGCTGGTTTTGTAAATGCTGTATGAATATTTCTTGTGTATTCACATGGATTCAGTGTTTGACTCCCAATTATGATGGTGTGGGCTTTTCAGTAACTGAGTAACTTTTGTGTGTTTTTGTAGGTAATTCAGTAAAAAAGCAGTGGTTTGTGTTTGTTGTTTTGGGCTTGAGTTCAGAGTGAAGTTTACCCCGTGGTCTACAGCACTCACATGTATTTACTTTATATTTCTCTTTAATATTTCAGCTTTTAAACCTTGTCTGTTTTTTTGTATAATTGTAACCTACTTATCAGGCTCAAACTTGCACCTCACACACCCAGGTTGTTACAGCGGTTATCACTGAGACACATCTGGGTCACAAATCCCTTTCATTTATTACAGTTTTACCCCAAAGTCAGGAGACACAAGAGTGTTTTGTAATATGTTTTGTACACACACACACACACACACACACACACACACACACACACCAGTCAGTTATTTGTACTGTATTTGAGAATCAGTGTTGAACACGATTCTTTGACATATTTATGCCCTGGTTCACGGTCGAACGTCTCGAGCTGCCGGAAATGTATTTGTGTTCGGATGGAGAAATGAGAATTTGTCCTCACCTGTTCTGCGAGCGAGCACCAGCAGTGTTTGGCATGTGAAGGCAATCATCAGTGTGTTTTGCTGAGATTTATGGCGGAAGTGTAGACAGATTTAGCCTGTTGTGAAGATTCTCTGACCCTGAACCAGCTCATTTCTTTTAGCAACCTTCCACATGAACAGGAATTGCTCTGCAGAGCGGTTTATTCAGCACTGCCCAGTGATTCATGCTAGCTTATGGAAATTGGATTTTTTTGGGGGGGCAAAGAGGACAGGATGTACTGTATTTGGGGGAAAAAGTCTTGTGGAGAGTTTCACACATCTACCCCCAGTCCAAGCCCACAACAGTCAAATCTTGCCATGCAGTTAATCCATGACCAGTTCCAGAGAAATCCAGGACCAGATTCAACAACTGCCCATGAAAGTCAAACTCCATGCTGAGAAACTTTTCCTTCATGTGATCACCATCATAAAACTTAGACACTATAAGCTTGGGTGAAGACAATCACATGCTTCTTGAGACACCTAAAGCCAATCACATTCCACAACTCACACAATATAACATAATCATTAACAATTGGCTAGTGTTATTGTCACTGTGGCCCCTCCCACTCAGAACACACCCAATTTAGCTTTCTTGACTTTTAGAGATGGATGTCTGTGGAACTGGTGGAATGCAAATACACAATCTTTATACAAATATATATTAATAATAATATTCAGTTTTTGTTCTGTTCTTTTTAGCATCAACCTGACCTGAAATGAAATAAATATGCGAGATTCTTCTGCAGCTCCCAGATCTCTTATCATAAAAACCTGGATCCGGAACAAACATGGACTTTTTACAAATCGTTCGAAAAACAGATTGGCAACAATAATAAAACCACATTCCTTCACATAGTCCCAGTAAATTAGCGTTACTAATCCGACGAGACAGTGCCAGGAGCTTACACCAGGAAAAATTCTACAGTCAATATTTTTGTTGCGTTTTGACAAAGTTCATGTGATGTTGCCAAGCAGCGCTGGCAGAGCTCTCGACTCCTGAGGGTTAACCTCCAACAGTCGTCCAAGGAACAATGCCAAACCGTGTGTCAGATTTCACCTTTTTTCCAAGAAGCTCCTCTCTTCTCCCGTCAGCCTGTGGTGCTGGGAGACGCTACACCTTTGGACTTTGTAGCCAACGGTTCCCCCGTGGAAGTTTCCCTCAGCTTCCAGACTCAGGCTCCTCACTGACAGAGTGCATCTAGTGTTTCACCTTCACTGAATACTCATGCCTGCTGATCTGTTCCTTCTTATTACTGCACTATTGTTTTCCATATTTCCTCATGGACTTTATTTTTAAGTGTTTATGGTAAGAATTAGTAGTATTGTTTCAAAACATCAATGGCAAAAAAACATGGCAAGCTTCCTACGTATCTAGCTAGTTTACTGCAGCAGTGTCAGATGATCAACTCAATTAAACCTGCTACACACCTTTATTTACTACAAAAAGACCAAATCTCAGTCTTCTATATGCAGTATTAACTCATTAGTTTAGTATTATGTGACTCACACACCTTATATGAATGTGTGAAAGGGGCGTGGCCTGCAAATGACACTTAATATGAGTAGATAAAAATAACTCGATAGAAAATGTAGAAACGTTTGTTTTTAACACATCTTTTGAAACTTTCTCTGCTGTAGATTTGTGTGTTCTGTGTCTATTCACGTTCTTTTGGGTTTCTTTGTACTGAAGAGGGCATTTCTGAGAACAAGATCAAATCTCATATGTGCAGTATATTAGTGACTGTTTCGTGGTTAGGAGATGAGTCTGTGATTAGATAATGTCAAGTCAAACCAAGTCAATGTTTATTTATAACGCACATTTAAAACAACACAATGTGAACGCAATCTCTTACAAATCCATCAAAATCTGTAACCAAATCCAGTGTAGTGACGCATCCATTTATTCAACATTTAATCAGTTAATAAATCTTGTTTAAAGTTACTCTGGAATAGGAATCAGCCGAATGCCATACACGTAATTCTAATTCTAAAAGTTAACAATGGACTTGGTCAAAAAGCAGCTGTACACAAGGTTTATCCATAATGACTGAGCCAGTGATTAGACAAGAATTCCCTGAGATGATATGAGCCTGATAAAAACCTTGAGAGGAACCATACTCACAAGAGAACTTCATCCTCACTATGGACCAAAACGTATATATAGCATGACGGCCTTTAGTTTTATAGCAGCAGCAAGAAGGTGAAGCTGATCAGAAGACCTTAAAGAGATCTAGTAGAGGAATGAAGATAACTGGTGTATTGTGGTTCAGGACCAGACATGAAGCAGGATCTTATAAGGATCCCAATGTAGAGACATGAATGAGGGAATAACATGATCTTGACCCAATTAAAAGCCTGGATGAAGAAATAGGGTCTGATCATGTTCTTCCATCATTCATGTCTCTACATTGGGATCCTTTGATTTGATTCTGATGCCTGGGAAAGCTGTTAGCTTGTCTTTGAACCCAACAGAATTAAAGCACATGTATGAGCTAGTCTGAGATTAATCTTTCTCTCTGCACGACTTGACAGAATATTCTTCTCCTTCTCCTCTTTCAGTGCCCGCTTCATGTTTCTGCTCAGAATAGCAGGAGGTTGCGGCTGATTTTATTCTGTGGCCTTGACAACATGAGTTCTGTCACAGTGCTGGTTTGATGGAGTAAATCTCAGACTTTTAACAGCGTTGACTCATGAGTGAATCTGTTTGATGAGCAAAATGGGTCAGAGAGGTTCTACTGGGAAAAAACCCAAGAACTGTTCATTGAGATCCTTCAAGAATATTTGTTATGTCCTGTATATATATTTCTCGTCTTTGTATTGTTTATATTTTAACATTTCAATTTCTAGAAATATAGATGAGGGGATGCATCAGTGTTGTTTAAAGATTGCTCAGAGAAATGCAAAGCAGGTAAAAGAGCTTCATTCAATCATTATCTGACACATGAAGCAGAATCCCAGTCAGAAACGTGCACATGGTCAAACAATCGGCAAACATCATGAACTCGGCAGAAACGATGGACAAACATCTAAACCAGAATAACAAAAAAACAAAGCTTAGTATCAATTAAGAAAACCGAGTGTATACTTCACAGAGTTCATGAGTAAGAGTCCTTTAACTAGTAGTTATTGTGTGTGTGTGTGTGTGTGTGTGTGTGTGTGTGTGTGTGTGTGGGTGTGTGTGTGTGTGGGGGGGGGGGTTAGTCATTGGAAGCCAGGTGACAAAGTGCAGGCGTGTGTGTGTGTAAGAGAGAGATTTAAGTGTTGTAGTCCATGATGGTCTTGTTTGTAAGCCTCGCTGTCAGAGTTCAGCTGTGAAATATTCGCTCCTCACCAGATGTTTCTCTGCTCTACTCTATATCCTCGACTAGCCATGGTCCACTCGGTACTCAACCTTTTAGCCACTTAGATGTTAGTGTTAAACTTGCGACTGATTAAAATGAGCTGAAATGAGCAGCCTTGTGTCATCTGAGTTACACTCCAACGTGACGTTAAAGCGCTGAATTCTAATTCCCAGAGGAAGTGCACATGGCAACCAATGCATTTTAAATAAAGACATGAAAAGTGCAATCGTGTGTGTTCATCTATCGATTTATCTATTTAGTGTTTATTATAATAAAGTATAATTGAAGCAGCAGTTTCTCCTCTGTGTGCTTTCGAGCTAATTAAGTTCACGCTGCTTTTAAAACGCACTTGTAACACTTGATAAACTAAACTTTCTGTGCTTTACTAAATCATATTAAACCCCCTCTGAGACGGAGAGCGGCAGCTTTCCCATCGGGTTTCTCATTACTACGGCAAATTCGAAATGAGCGTGATGGATGACGGAACATGGCGTGATTAGATTTTTGAACAAAGCCAAGTGGAGCGGCGGAGCAGGAGATTTATCCTATTAATATTTCACTGCCTGATACCAAACCGTACGCAAAGCATATTATATTCATGAACACAAACACTGGTGTCTAATTAAACTCATCATTTTCCTGAGTGTTTCAAACACACACACACACACACACACACACACACACACACACACTTTTACTTTAGTTTTAAGTACAAAAGTGGATTCATCACCACCATCATCACCATCCTCCTCCCCTCATTATCATCATTACTAATCTTAATTATCAACACCATCATCATCATCATCACCAATCCTCCTCTCCTCCTCATCATCATCATCATTACTAATCTTAATTATCAACACCATCATCATCATCATCATCACCAATCCTCCTCCCCTCCTCATCATCATCATCATTACTAATCTTAATTATCAACACCATCATCATCATCATCACCAATCCTCCTCCCCTCCTCATCATCATCATCATTACTAATCTTAATCATCACCATCATCACCATCACCACCATCATCACCATCATCACCATCCACCTCATCATCATCATCATCACCATCCTCCTCCCCTCATTATCATCATTACTAATCTTAATCATCATCACCATCATCACCATCACCACCATCATCACCATCATCACCATCCACCTCATCATCATCATCATCACCATCATCATCACCATCCTCCTCCCCTCCTCCTCATCATTACTAATCTTAATCATCACCACCATCATCATCATCATCATCATCATCATCACCATCCTCCTCCCCTCCTCATCATCATCATTACTAATCTTAATCATCATCACCATCATCATCATCATCATCACCATCCTCCTCCCCTCCTCATCATCATCATTACTAATCTTAATCATCATCACCATCATCATCATCATCATCACCATCCTTTTCCCCTCCTCCTCATCATTACTAATCTTAATCATCACCACCATCATCATCATCATCATCACCATCCTCCTCCCCTCCTCCTCATCATCATCATTACTAATCTTAATCATCACCATCATCACTATCACCCTCCTCCTCCCCTCCTTATCATCATTACTAATCTTAATCATCATCACCATCATCACCATCACCACCATCATCACCATCATCACCATCCACCTCATCATCATCACCATCACCATCATCATCACCATCCTCTTCCCCTCCCCCTCATCATTACTAATCTTAATCATCACCACCATCATCATCATCATCATCATCATCATCATTACTAATCTTAATCATCACCATCATCACTATCACCCTCCTTATCATCATTACTAATTTTAATCACCATCACCACCATCATCACCATCATCATCACCATCCTCCTCCCCTCCTCATCATCATCATCATCACCATCCTCCTCCCCTCCTTATCATCATTACTAATTTTAATCACCATCACCACCATCATCACCATCATCATCACCATCCTCCTCCCCTCCTCATCATCATCATCATCACCATCCTCCTCCCCTCCTCCTCATCATTACTAATCTTAATCATCACCACCATCATCATCATCATCACCGTCCTCCTCCCCTCCTCATCATCATCATTACTAATATTAATCATCATCATCATCATCATCATCATCACAATCCTCCTCCCCCCCTCCTCCACATCATTACTAATCTTAATCATCACCACCATCATCATCATCATCATCACCATCCTCCTCCCCTCCTCATCATCATCATCATCACCATCCTCCTCCCCTCCTCCTCATCATTACTAATCTTAATCATCACCACCATCATCATCATCATCACCGTCCTCCTCCCCTCCTCATCATCATCATTACTAATATTAATCATCATCATCATCATCATCATCATCACAATCCTCCTCCCCCCCTCAACATCATCATTACTGATTTTAGTCATCACCACCATCATCATTGCCATCATTATCTTCATCATCACTGCCCTTATGGTTACTATAACCTTAACATCATCTTCATCATCACTATTAAACACTATTTGGAGTCACACAGCTGTTAGAAGGTTGTGCATCGTAGCTGTAAATGTGATTAAGTGACTGATCTTTCAGTTCGTATTTTATTGTCTCAGATACAAATAAAAACATTTACACATGAGAAAATCACCTCATCCGAGTGTGTGTTGTGTCAAGTTTACATTTTCTCTATTAAACAGCTTTAAAACGAGTAATTACCAGTTTATACAAATGCAGAAATGTTTCAATTAAATGAAATGAAAATGTAAAACTATTCACTCAGGAGCGCGCGAGCGAGCTAGAGGAGACGTGGGTGAAGGAAACACTCCCTGAGACGATATGAGAAACAAATCTCGTTTGTAGATTTTTTTGCCTTTTATGGATGGGGGCGGGGCTAAAGGTCAAATCACTATAATTAATAAATGATGGTTACAGGAATTTGCACAGGTGGTTTACAAAACAATGTTGATTGAACATGCTGTGCCATTATTAGATACAAACAAGAAATGAATTAATAAATAATTAAATGTCTTGGATGAAATGTTTTATAATGGACACTTACAAAGCAGCTGCACAGAAATAAATAGTTTATAATACATATTATTATTTTATTAAAATACATATCATCATATTATTCCTATCCAGAGGAGGGAAGTAATGAAGTACAAATACTTCCTTAATGTATTCAGTAGATTTTTCTGGTATCAGTTTTTTACTTTTCAGACTTTTTACTTTCACTCATTAAATTTTTACACAATATCTGTACTTTCTACTTCTTACATTTTTAAACCAGGTTTTAATCTTTTTGCTGAAATGTAAATATTAGTTTTTCTCATTGCGCCGTTTTTCAGCCCATTAACTTGTTTCCTGTCTTTTTAAATCACTGCTGTATCATTTCCTGTCTCTCACACCACAGACGTAGACATGATGCTGAAGCTCACAGTGAGCAGGCAGAAGTCTGGGGTTCACGTGGATGAGACAGAGGGAGTCAGTGATGAGAACATGAGTGAGAACATCATCATCTTTACTCTGCTCGTGGTTCTATATGGTGGATCTTCAGCCTGGATACATTCAGAGGAGAACATCATTTTGAATTCATTTTGAAAAAAAATTATTTTTAATCAGTAAACATTTGTTTTATTGCTGCGGCTCAAAGTCTCAATCAGCACCGAAATCTGCCGACAGCGGCGCATTTTATCCCATGTTTCCCTCAAAACACTGAAACGAACCTAAATGACTCCTGTCTTTTTCTGATTGTACAGATAAGAGCAACACATCATTCGACTCTGTAAGGGGTCTGATTTTATTCATACTCACTCATAATAACAACAAAACGCTGTGCTTTTGTACAGTAAAGAAAACAGACGGGGGGGGGGGGGGGGGGGTAACACAAATAAAACACCTGGGATCTCCTCCTTTACTTCTACTGAGTGAAGGATGAGTGTACTTCTGTTCATATCCTTTAAATTATTAGATTATTTATATTAGCATTCAATCAATTCTACTGTTTTTAAATATTCATTTTAATTAATTCATATTTATTTAATTACACTCAATTCTATAAATGTATAAATAAAGCACATCATGATTATGGGAAATGAATGAATCCATCTCTTCCTCATGGCCACACACACTAAGGTTGATTATTTTTCTGTAACGACACAACGAGCAGTGGCCTATTCCTCACTTCATGTTCTTATTAATGGCATGTACAGTGCGTTCACTTACAGAAGACAGAAACACACAGTGATGGATGCAGTGGTCCAAGCAGACTGCGTCTCCAATGATTTATTTAGAGATGTCCTGCCCTGGATTTTTCATTACTCATGCAAAGTGTGTTTGTGTGTAGAGCACTAATGAGTGTCTGGTGAGTGAGAGAGAGAGAGAGAGAGAGAGAGAGAGAGAGAGAGAGAGAGAGAGAGAGAGAGAGGGGGGGGGGGGGGGGGAACGATGAGAGAGAGAGAGAGAGAGAGGGGGGGGGGGGGGAGAAAGAGAGAGGGAGAGCGGGAGAGAGAGAGAGAGAGAGATAGAGAGAGAGAGAGAGAGAGAGAGAGAGAGAGAGAGAGAGAGAGAGAGGGGGGGGGGGGGGGAGAGAGAGAGAGGGGAGAGCGGGAGAGAGAGAGAGAGAGAGAGAGAGAGAGAGAGAGAGAGAGAGAGAGGGGGGGGGGGGGGAGAGAGGAGAAAGAGAGAGGGAGAGCAGGAGAGAGAGAGAGAGAGAGGAGAGAGCGAGGGGGGGGGGGGGGGGAGAGAGAGAGAGAGAGAGAAAGAGAGAGGGAGAGCGGGAGGAGAGAGAGGAGAGAGAGAGAGAGAGAGAGAGAGAGAGAGAGAGAAA
>NW_028149117.1:0-5000 GCF_946808225.1 Silurus aristotelis
TAATACTGAAGAATCCAAACTATGAGTTAAAAATGAAATTTGTGCAGAGGAAAATGTGAGTACAGAGTCAACATTCCTATTAGTGTTACTAGAACTACTGTATAAATCCATATTATGGCAAGAAACACTCAGTTAAGGAAAGAGAAAAGATTCATCATTACTTTAAGAAATGAAGGTCAGTCCATCTAAAACATCATCAGAACTTCTTGCAATCAACAAAATCATCAAATGCTATGATGAAACAGGTTCTCATCATCTGGAAAAGAAGACCAAGAGCTACCTCTGCTGCAGAGGACAAGTTTATTAGAAATATCAGCCTCAGAAACCACCAATTTACAATAAAGCTTTTTGGAATTCAAATGGCAAACATCCACTGTTCAAGTCAAGTCAAGAAGCTTTTATTGTCATTTCAACCATATATAGCTGATGCAGTACACAGTGAAATGAAACAACGTTCCTCCTGAACCAGTTCCTCCTGAAACAACGTTCCTCCTGAGGACAGTTTGAGACTCAGACCTTCATGGTCAAATTGCAAAAATAAAGAAAAACCATTAAAAGAGAAGGTGTACCCAAACTTTTAACTGGTACTGTACAAAATAAATAAATAAATATATATATATATAAATAATCAGATTAATAATCAGGTTTTTTTTTTTTACTTTATTTTTTCCTATTTTTTTTTACAAATAGAATTTAACAAATAAAAGCCCAAAATATTTGATATCATTAATAATTATATTATTTTCAAAAAATGATTTATTGTAGATAATTCTTCATATGATATAAAAAGTGTGTTTAAGTTAAAAGTGTACATTTATTGACGGTCACTTCATTATAAACAGAAGTGATAAAAGTCCACACATCCTTCACTCAGTAGAAGTGCAGATACTAAAGTTATAAAAGACTGAAGTTCTGACTGCACTTTTCTACTCAAGTTCAAGATGTGGGTTCTGACATGTTCTTCAGTAAAAACTAGGGATTATTACGACCTGTTTTAGTGTCGCGCTGGAACTGAACCTCATTATATTAATATATTAATAAAAAAAGAATTTCAAATGTTGTTCTCTAATGAATGTATTCAGACTGAAGATCCACCATGTAGAACACAAGCAGAGAAAAGATGATGATGATCAGGAACGTCTCTGTTCTCAGTCATGTTCTCATCACTGACTCCCTCTGTCTCATCCACGTTAACCCCAGACTTCTTACTGCCTTTTGCCTGCTCACTGTGAGCATCAGAAACTAGTCCACGTCTGTGGTGTGAGAGAGAGACAGGAGATGATCCACCAGTGGATTGAAAAATGACATTGCTTCTCAATGACAATTAATAAGTTGATGAACTGAAAACGGCGCAGTGAGAAGAAAAAATATTGATCATGTCAACAAACAGATTAAAACTAAAGTAACGAGTCTGTTTTAAAAAAGTGAGAAGTAGAAAGTACAGATATTTGTGTAAAAAATAAATAAATAGTGAAGTAAAATACTTATTCCAGAAAAATCTACTTGAGTACAGTAACAAAGTATTTGTACTTCATTACTTCCCTCTTCTGATTATAACAAATACAGAATCCTGGGTTTAGTGAGCCATGGCTTAAAGGGGAGGAGTCACAGCTGCAGTGTCTTTTAAAATATTATCCATAAAATAAACTCAGAAACTTCCAGTAGGCGGAGCCAAAACACACTGAGACTTTGACCAATCATGAAACTGCTTGGATCGAAGCACATTATATTTACAAAAATAAAATAAAACATGTGATAATAATAATCTGTAAAACACCGGAGTGTTGCAAATGTGGTTTTGTGTTTTGACTATTTTAAATGTGTATTTGTTCTGAATTCAGCAGCAGCGTTCCGAGTCTATTTTTTAATTCTGTTTATTTTTAAATGTATCTTTTACATTTTGCAATAAAAGTTTTCAAATGGCACAATTTAGATATTTAAATATTACATCATTACATTTCATTTTATTTTCTGCTGCTCATTGGGGTGTTTTATATAAATATATGTTTTTTGTAAAAGTATCTACTGCTTGAAAAGTGTAATGTGACCTCTGACCTCCTGTTTCGGGGTCATGATAGTTGGGGTCGACTCCCTTATCCAGGAGCTTAGCAACCTTCTCCACGTTGCCAGACTGGATGTACTCCATGAACTTCTTCAGACTGGCCTGTAGGGGGAGACAGAGATGAGATGGCAGGGCTAAAGAACACAACTCAGCTTACAGAAGCAAGAAACACACACACACACACACACACACACACTGTCTTTCTCTTTCTCTCTCAAACTACTCAATGAGGCAGTGGAGGAATTCACATATACCATCTGGGATACCAAATACACACACACACACACACACACACACACACACACACACACACACACACACACACACACAGAGTGTTCGGTCAAATTAAAGCAGAACAGCTCTCAGTGGGGTACCTTCGTATGCAGCTTGGCGAGCTGCTTCTCATCGAGGTTGGTCTGCTTATACACTCGGGTTTTGTAGCGAAACTGAAAGAAACATAAAGAGACACAATTAGCGTAAAAAAAACAAACGCAACGCTACACACGCTACAACGTGTTTATCACATCGTCTACGGGTGTGAACAGGAAATTGATTACATCTTATCACAGGATGCGTTCAATTGAAAAGCGGCGTTTGGCAGAACCTGAATGATCCATCTCAGGAGAAATGTGGAGCAGCTGATAGAATTTACACAGAGTTTTATAATACAGAGAAATAAAGCCGTATGATTCTAGAAGACTTGTAGTTCCATGCGGGTGTTTAAGTCAAACCAGGACTTTTAATGTTCAGGTTAAAAAAGTGGATGTAACGGGGCAGAACTACACACAGTAGTGAGTGTCCTATTACTGATAGGTGGCGCACATGTTCCGGGTCGGTCCAGAGAGCGTTAATCAATATGGAAGAAGACAGTGTTAGTGTGTGCATGGACCAGCGTGTGGCGCTGAAGCTGTAAAAGCCGCATATATCTACAGAAAAGTTCAAGCGCAGTACAGTGATGAGACGCTCAGCCACAGGAGGACATTTGAATGTTGTAAAACGTTTTAAAGATCAGTGGTGATCGTGATCCCGGTCGTGGTGCTTTCCTGATGACGAAGTGAAGCAGCATGTCTGAAGATGGTTCAGGCGTCCTGACAAATCTTTTTACAGTATGAATAATTTTTCCAGGTGTTGGTGAACCGCGGGATCAGTGTGTAAAAGCAGCAGAGGAGGATGTCAAAAAATCAATGCAGTTTCCACTCCTTGAAATTTGTTCTTTTATTTTATACCCTTAAAAATCCCGGTTTGACTTAAACAACCCTCGTATTTTGTGAGATTCCGAATCCTTACACTCGTCTGTCCCAAAGTCCCTCAGCATCCAAAAAGGAGTTTCCATTTTCTACAAGGACATCAGTCAGATAACACGAGTGCGAAAGAACTCAATTCCCTCAGAGAGATAACGTGAACTCGGCAGAGCGACTTCGCCCTCCTGAGGACTTTCATCTTACATCCCGTTCTTTATCGAATCGACTTCATTATAATCTCTAATTTCATTCAATCTGTTCATTTAATTTAATTCTGGGCAAAGTGGGAAGTTAGAAACGAAACGGTGGTGTTTTCATGGGTTTGAAATCGAGCGTGGAGGCTTTTTACGAATCTGTCAATATCTGTTTATTTCCCAAAGTCATGACTCACCTTAATGCAGAACTGAGAATCACCACGGCAACAAACCATCTGAGAAACCAGTGATATAATAAACCACATACATCCTTTCAATCTCACACACACACACACACACACACACACACACACACACACACACACCAAACTCCATGCACTTCTACACACTACAAACACACACACACACCAAACTTCATGCACTTCTACACACTACAAACACACACACACACACACCAAACTTCATGCACTTCAACACACTACAAACACACACACACACACACACACACACACATCAAACTCCATGCACTTTTACACACTACACACTCCATCCCTACACACCAGACACACACACACACACACACACACACATCCCTGTACTCCATCCCTTCACACACACACACACACACACACACACACACACACACACACACACACACACACACACACACACACACATATACACACACACAAAACTCCATGTACTCCTATACACTACACACTCCATTCTTATACACTACACACACACACACACACCAAACTCCATGCACTTCTACACACTACAAACACACACACACACACACACACACACACACACACACACACCAAACTTCATGCACTTCAACACATTACAAACACACACACACACACACACACACACACACACACACACACACACACACACACATCAAACTCCATGCACTTTTACACACTACACACTCCATCCCTACACACCACACACACACACAAACACACACACACACACACACACACACCCCTGTACTCCATCCCTTCACACACACACACACACACACACACACACACACACACACACACACACACACACACACACACACACACACACACATATACACACACACACAAAACTCCATGTACTCCTATACACTACACACTCCATCCTTATACACTACACACACACACACACACACACACACACACACACACACACACACACACACACACACACACCAAACTCCATGTACTACTATACACTACACAATACACACTATACACTACACACACACACACACACCAAATTCCATCTATTTCTATACACTACTCACTATACATTACAGACTATACACACTAAACTACACACACACTACACAGTGCACACACATGTCAAACTCGATGTACTCTTATACACTACATACTATACGTTCCATCCCTACACACTACACACACACACACACACATAAACACACACACACACACCAAACTCCATGTACTCCTATACACTACACACAGACACACACCAAACTGCATGTTCTCCTATATACTACAAACTATACACACTACACTA
>NW_028149117.1:10000-13744 GCF_946808225.1 Silurus aristotelis
AATAATCCATTTAAGTTTATTTATTTTATACATCCACAATTCCAAGAAAGTTGGGATTCTATTCTAGTCACAAAAACATATCAAATGTTTAAACTGAAAATACATACTATTTTAAATAATATCATTTTGGTCAAAAAAGGTAAAAAAAAGTTTGGGACAGGGCCGTGTTGCCCACTGTGTAGCATCATGTGTTCTGTATACATCTGGAAACTGAGCAGACCAGCTGCTGATATTTTGGGAGAGGAATGTTGTCCCATATGTATCTGATAAGGATTCTAGCTGCTCAACAGTTTTGGGTGTCCTTTGTTGTATTTTCCGTTTCATGATGCGCCAAATGTTTTTAAATGGTGAAAGGTCTAAACAGCAGGCAGGCAAGTTCAGATCCCGGACTCTTCTACTACAAAGTCATGCTATTATAAGAGATGCAGTATGCAGTTAGCATTATCTCAAATATGCAAGTCCTTGACTGCAATCTGTTTTGCAATTTGATGTTGAGGAGCATTATTCTGAAATTTGTAGTCTTTCACAGATTGGTGAAACTCCACCCATCTTTACTTCTGAGAGACTCTGCCTCTCTAAGATACACTATTTTATTAGTTGCAAAATGTTTCTCCAACTATTTTGTTGCCCTGTCTCAGCTTTTTGTGTTGCAGCCATCAAATTCAAAAACACTTATTTTTCTTTAAAATGGTAAATTTCCCAAGTTTCAACATTGGATATGTTTTCTATGTTCTATTTAATAAAATATGGACTTATCAGATTTGCAAATCATTGCATTTTGTTTATATTTACATTTTACACCCAAAGTGTCCTAACTTTTTTGGAAATAGGGTTGTAAATAAATATTTTTTAAAATCTACTCTAAGTATACATATTCTCCCTTCAGTGTTCTGAATCGTTGTGGGTCTCATCAGATTTTGTGTAATAAAGTGTCACATGATCTCAAAATACTAGTTACTGTTCCTGGGAGAATCCAAGTGTTTGTTGCCCAAACTCACAGCATCATTAAGACCAAGACAAATCTGGGACAAAGTTTTGGAAAATTAAGGTTGAAGAAACCAAGAAGCACAGAGGAACTCTGAAGCCCATGCTACCACCACCATGCTTCAATGCAGGAATCACTATTCCTTAAATGGAGCATGCTGGTGGTAGCACTTTCCATTGAGTGATGAGCAATGCTGAATCTCTACCATGGCCCAGATTTTTTATTTGGTCTCATCAGACCAAAGAAACCCTTTCTCCCATATATTTACCCGAGAATTCAACACGGCTTCTGGGGAATCTCCTCCTGGCTATGGCTGAGTCAGTGAGGGATAAAGAGAGGATGAAGGGATTAGCCAGAGAAGCAAGCACAAGGCCAGCGATAACTGGAGGATTTAAAGAAAAATAAACTATGGAAAATTATCTAGGAAACTATGAATTCTTGACCATGATTTGCCCTTGAGCAATGCAGATGTTTTTCAAAAATGGAGACTTGCAGCCTGGGTAGTACATGCCATTGGAATTAGCATGCTATGATAATGAATCCTATTGCTTTATAATGAACCCCTGATTGGAGCAGATCAGGAACGTTCTGGTGTTTTCTCATCAGTGTTTTCAAGGTATTTTCCCAGAGAAGTGTGTGTGTTAGTGTGTTTGAGAGGGTGTCTTCACGAGACCCTGGATGCCATCCCGCGGGCTCGCCAGGTTCCGTGCACCGCTCGTCTCTCCCCGATCTCATTAAACTGCAATTACGCAGCAATTACAGCTGATCGAGGCCAAATGAGCTGCGATGTAGAACAGCCCCGAAGTGGCAGAATTATACACATCCAGAAGCTGGCAAAAAGATGGCGAAAGTGTGTGCATGAAAAACGTGAAATTAATCACAAAAAGAGGAAAAGGAACACCAAATGCAGGTAGATCAGTGGGCGGAGCTTAAATCAATTAAATGAGTTTTGTGCATAAATAAATGTCGGTTTTCTGTAAGGACATCGTTTATGGAAGGAGTCTTCAGTGTCAGCGTATTGTTACAGCTAAAACTGAACCTGTAAGTTATTTTATATCCTCAGTGGTTAAGGCTCTGGGATGCTGAATAGAAGGTCAGAGTTTCCAACCCCAGTATCACTATGTTTCCAATGTTGGGCCCCTGAGCAAGGCCCCTAGACATCAGTGCTTTAGAAGTGCTGTAAGATTACCTGACCCTGTGCTCTGACCCCAGCTTCCTAACATCACTGGGATATGCAAAAAAAAATTAAAATTTACACTGCTGTAATGTTTCCTAAAAAATACAAAAAACTTCTCCATCTCCACATTTGGAATGACCCTCCTGAACAATGCCAGAGGCGTATTTTCAAAATTCTATTTTAAATATATGTTTTACTCATGTCATATCTGTCCCTTAGCTATTAAAAGAGGTCGAGGCGCAGATAGTTGATCTGCAAAAATCCATATTGATAGTTTTTCCGGCGTCTGTGCCACTGTCATTATGAGAGCGACCTCTAGAGGTGAATCACTGATGCTACGTGGTGTTTGTTTTTACACGTGGGACTGTGTAGCTCCATTATTCAGTTTATTTATTTTTTTCAGTATTATTTTACATGTAGTGTTGTATTTGTTTGGTTTTTATCCAGGATCCATTTAAAAAAAAAAAATAATCAGTTGATTAACTGGTTATCGACAAGTCCGATCCGACCTAGATATTAGTATCGGTAAAATCCACTCGATCGACCTCTAGTTTTTACCGTAGCCTAATTATTTGTTATAGTCACCGAACAACCTCATAAATATGCATAAGTAAGTAAATTGTCTTATTTCAATAATAATGAATATGTAAAAAAATGTAATTATGATAGTAATAATGCTCTTTTAATAGGCGAACTATCTCTTGAAACGTTATTGTCGTTTGTATGGTGTAGAAGAAAAGAATAAACTAATCCAGCATTAGGAGGAAAAATCAATGCATTTAAAATCATTATAAATATAAAATACATTACTGATAAACACAAAAGCCACACCCACTTCTCTAAGGTGTGCTAATGGACAGCATTTCCGCACCATGTGACATTTTACCTGTGACTTTCACAAGCTCAGATGGTTCTGATGTTCAGACACACTGACACGTAATTTTACTTCTAATTACATCTAATTCTGTTTTCTAGAGCTTAACAAATGTGTGGGTGTGCACATTGCTGTGTGTGTGTGTGTGTGTGTGTGTGTGTGTGTGTGTGTGTGTGTGTGTGTGTGTCTTTTCTCCCGTCTCGTCATCTCGTCATCTTGCACCAATTAAAATTGGTTGGCAGCTTATTGGGATAAAGAGGCGACTGTTAATTATCTATCCGTCTTTCTTAGCAAAATGCTATGTTCATTTAATCCCTTCTTCAACACACACACACACACACACACACACACGCACACACACACGCACACACACACGCACGCACACACACACACACACACACACACACACACACACACACACACACACGCACACACACACACACACGCACACACACGCACACACACACACACACACGCACGCACACACACACACACACACAAGCACAGATCGATGATAAATTCAGCAGCAGGGAAAGAGATGCCTTACTGCACAGCAGATTTATTTTACTATTTATGAACACTCGCACAAAAGCAGAGGAACGAAAAAGAACTGAGAGAAAGAGTGCGTGAGAGAGAGAGAGAGAGAGAGAGAGAGAGAGAGAGAGAGAGAGTGTGTGTGTGTGTGTGTGTAAGTGAGAGAGAGAGTGT
>NW_028149116.1:10000-11313 GCF_946808225.1 Silurus aristotelis
TCTCTATACTGGCGTTGGAGAAACCCTGGATGTCAAACACATCTTCATTATACACACTAAATATACACTATATAAACACACTACATACACACTATATACCCACACTGTATACACACTACACACCAACACACTACAGAGTAAGAATCATGTTTATTGGCAAAGTGTGTTGACACACACAAGGATTTTGGTTCCAGCTGTTGGTGACTCTCAAATGTACAGACATAAATAACACTATACACTCAGCTTGGACTGTACGAGACGAAACTGACGATACAAGACAATACAGAGAATAAGAGACATTATAAGCAATACGAGTATCAAGTGTGAGAGTGTGTGATAGTGCAAATTACAGTATTGTGCATCAGGGACGATAAAGAGTTCACTGCTTTACTGACTGTTCATAGTGCAGTACTTCTAGATATGAAGCAAAACATATCATTAAGGTGAGTTGTTATTGAGGCTGATTGCCTGTGGAAGGAAGAATGTTCAACAAATTTCTGTAGTACCACCAGAAGGAAGGAGCTGAAAGAGGTTGTGTCCAGAATGTGAAGGGTCAGTAGTATTTTTCCTGCTCGTCTTTTGGTTCTTGTAAAGTACAAGTTCTGGAGAGTGGGCAGGGGATCACCAATGATTTTTTTTCTGCTGTTTTAACTGTGTTGCAGTCTGAACCTGTGCTGGTTTGTTGCTGCTCCAAACCAGATGGTGATGGATGTGCACAGGACAGATTTAATAATTGCAGTGTATAACAGCTCCTGTGCCCAACCATACTTCCTTCATTGGTGTAGAAAGTACATTCTCTGCTGTGCCTTTTTGAGAATGGTGTTCATGTTGGACTCCCATTTCATTGATAAATAGTAGTGTTTAAATTTTAGGAGTTTATTAGTTGAGTCATTGGATGTGCAGTTGTTAGTATAGAGGGAGAATAGCAGTGGTGAGAGGACACATCCCTGAGGAACTGCAGTGCTGACTGTCTGAATTCTGGAGGTAATCTCCCCTGTTGTTTCAGATGGCAGGGGGTATAGTGAGCTTTAGAAGTTTGGAGTGGAGAATTTCTGGAATTATTGTATCAAAAGCCAAACTAAATTTAACAAACAGAATTTGGGCACATGTGCCTGAGCAGTCAAGGTGTTGCAGAGATGTTGACTGCGTCATCCATCAATCTGTGTTCCTCAGTAGGCAAACTGTAGGGGATCCAGTAGATGTCCTCAAACCTGCAGTAGAAGGTTTTGAGGTCATCATTCAAGTCTTTGTTTGCTTCAGTGGGGAGCAGCTTTTCAGAGTAGCTCCTTTTGGCTATTCTGATTTCCCTTGTC
>NW_028149115.1:0-7500 GCF_946808225.1 Silurus aristotelis
ACACGCACACACGCACAAAGGGAATACTCATACATATGCAGCAAAAAAGATAATGTCCTGATAAATAGATAGATAGATAGATAGATAGATAGATAGATAGATAGATAGATAGATAGATAGATAGATAGATAGATAGATAGATAGATAGATAGATAGATAGATAGAATGGGAAATACAATGGATAAAAAAAAGAGAAAGGAAATGAAGATGGTAGAGTGAGGGAGTGTGAGAGGTGTGTAATAGAGAGTATAATAGCAAGGGAGAGGGGGATGAGACCCAGATTGCAGAGGAGTGGATAATAAGAGGGCTAAAGGTGAAAAGATGGAGAGAGAGAGAGAGAGAGAGAGAGAGAGAGAGAGAGAGAGAGAGAGAGAGAGAAGGAGATGGAGAGAGATAGAGAGAGATGGAGAGAGAGAATTATCCCACTCAGCATTCACTGCAGGAGCTCATCAACTAAAAACTTCCAGAAAAACAGTTGTGTGTGTGTGTGTTGTGTGTGTGTGTGTGTGTGTGTGTGTGTGTGTGTGTGTGTGTGTGTGTGTGTGGTTGCTCAAACCCACCACCAACATCTGTCTTCATTTCATCATTTCTCCCGCGTCTTTCTCCGGTTGCTTCTTTATTAAAATCCACTCTTCTCCGAGTTTCCTGTTCACTTCATCTTCTCCAAATGCTCTTCATTATCTGTTCATTAGCAAGCAATTAGCTGCAGCGCTACATGCTAACGTTACATTTACGTTTACCGTTTATGGAATTTGGCAGACGTGAGAAGCGTCAGTTTATAAACCCTGATTTGGAAGGTTGTGTTCAATGCAAACCACAAGATATTTTGAAACAGAGGTGGAGCTTTAGTCTTGGTATGAGGACAACCAGTGACTCTGCCTACTGGACCATCAAGAAGAAGTTCATTCCACCATCATGTTTCCAGGACAGAGAATAGTCTTGATGCAGGTAGTTCTTGCACCCTGAGAGATCATGAAGGCCGTCAATGATAAGTGCTTGAAGGTAGATGGGGACATGACCAGTTTCTGTGTTTTATGGAGCAGCTACAGGAGACCAGAAGAGCGAGCATATAAAAGAGGTGGTGTGGAGAAATCTGGAAGCTTGAAACTTCATTCTGGATCAATAGCAGAGCTTTGATGGTACCAGGAATGTCTCTCCTGGAGGATCAACATGGAGGAGATCCACATAGAGTGGATCCACCTGGAGGTGACATGGAGAGGGCCAAACTTGGTAAAAGGGATATACTTGGAGGTAAACTGGAGGGGGATTCATGTGGAGGTATCATGGAGAGGAATTAATTTGGAGGTAACATGAAGGGTAACCATGTAATCCCCTTCCATTTTACCCTCCATGTAAGAAACAAACCATTCCAATGCTGTGTACAAAATGTACGAATTACAAGACTCAAAAGAGATTCTTGTGGTTGACCATGTCAAAAGCTGCTGAAAGATCAAACAGAATGAGCACTGATGACAATTTTACAGCATGAAGCTTCTCAGTGACCCCCATAATGGCATTATGTGTGTGAAATTTTCCACGCCGAAGCCAGACTTAGGATCTTAAAGGGTTCTTCTGGGTGAAATTTGTCCAGTCAGTGATACCAGTCAGTAGGTGAGGAAAGGTCTGAGGTAGCCATCATGTGATTCTTCTGAATGGAAATGACACTTGCTGTCTGAAATGCAGGGCAGATAATTGGGAGGAGGAAATGGTTCTGAGCATTATGGAAAGATCGGATCCAGCAGGCAGGGGGAGGACTGCAGGAAACAATCATCTGCAGGATCTCGTTTTGATGGAGGAGAAAATTCTGAGGATAAAAGTGAACGTGTAGAGTAGAAATAAGACCAAGAGTGCAGGACTACCAATCATCTCATCAAAGAACATATCACCAGCAAGCAGGGAGGATATTGATGAATAAGGTGTGGGGTAAGAACTGATGAAAAGACGTGGAGCTTGTGAAGATCTGGTGCACGAGCTTCTGGAAGAACCCCTGCAGTAGGAAGGCTTAGTGGCTGTCACATCGGATAAGATCTTGGCCAGAAGAAAGAGGTATGAGAGGAGATCACTATCAAGCTATGATTTCCTCTACTTTCTCTCAGCGTGGGTTTAGAAGATCATTGAATGAGGAAGGAAAGGAAGTCGCGATGGCTGATTCAGGAGATGAAGAAGAAAAGGGATGGAATGGAAGAGTTGATCTGGAAGAGCTCTGAAGGTTATGGAGGTGCAGTGATGAGAAACAGTAGAGTGGACTACTATACCGTTTTATCTGTGGAGATCTTTGTTTTATAAAGTCTCCAGTGCAGGAGCTTTGTACAAATCAGAAGTAAAACTGTTGCAGTTTCTCTCAGACTTACGTTTAATTTTATAATCTTTTATATAACAATATTTTTGCTTTTTTTTTGTTTTTCTGAAGGTAATTTAATTAAATGGGTTTTTTTTTTTTTTTTTTGTACAAACATCTGTGTGTAATTGTGCTGTTAGTCGAGGGGCGTGCCGGTTCTGTAATTATACGAGTAATTAGCATAATTATAAATATTAATGGTGTGCTAATGAGTAGAAAGGTGTGGAGACGTTCAGGAGCCATTTATAGAAAAAGTTCTCGTGTTAAAAACTTTTAACAGTTGATTATTGAAAACTTCATTACATTTAATGGCTCTGATCCGAACTTCAGGGTTTCTGTAACAGCGTTCTCACCTCGATTCTTCCCCTCACCGGCTGATGTGGAAATTACACATCATCCTGATCTCCTCCATCTACCTTCATGTCCTTCTTCTCCTCTGTCTCCATTGTCTTCTTTATGTCCTGCTTCTTCTCTGTCTCCTTCATGTCCTTCTTCTCCTCTGTCTCCTTCATGTCCTTCTTCTCCTCTCTCTCCTTCATGTCCTTCTTCTCCTCCTTCTCCATTGTCTCCTTTATGTCCTTCTTCTCCTCTGTCTACTTCATATCCTTCTTCTCCTCTGTCTCCTTCAAGTCCTGCTTCTCCTCCTTCTCCATTGTCTCCTTCATGTCCTGCTTCTCCGCTGTCTCCTTCATGTCCTCTTTCTCTTCCAGCTTTTTCATGTCTTCCATGTTTATTTAATTTTCCCCCGTCTTCATGTTCTTCTACTTCTTTGTTTCCCCCATGTTCTTCTTCTTTTTCATCTTTTTCACATCATGTACTCCTTCTCCTCCAGCCCCTTTATGTCCTCCATGTCCTCCGCCTCCTCCATATCCTCTATGTCCTCCTTCTCCTTCATGTACTCCATGTCCTTCTTCTGCTCTGTCTCCTTCATGTCCTCCTTTTCCTACATCTCTATCATGTTCTCCTTCTTCTCCATGTCCTGCTTCTCCTCTGTCTCCTCCAGCTGCTGCTCGCTCTTCAAACTTTCATTACAAAGCATCCGGAATTTCACCTGGAGCATCATTTTACTGTCAGGAGATCAGTGATGAGGAAATCAGCACAGGAAGTTGAGGAGTTACAGACACTCACACTCGTCTTTTATCTGTGTGTGTGTGTGTGTGTGTGTGTGTGTGTGTGTGTGTGTGTGTGTGTGTGTGTGTGTGTGTGTGTGTGTGATCATAAACACAGGTTTTTCTTTGTAGCTTTAATTATTTATTTAGATTAAATTAAATCATTTATTTTTCATTATCTTTTCAGGCAGTTTTTTCCATTTTGCATTTCAGTTTGTTTAATTATTTTTTAATCCTTTTTTCTGTTCTATTTTTTCATTCATTTCCTTTTATATATATATATATTTAGCTGTTTGCCTTTTTTGCTCTCAGTTTTTTATTCTTTCTTTTTTCCTTTTCTTTCTATGAATTATTTCTTCATATATTTGAGTTTGATTTATTTGTATTTTTATCTGTTTCTATCTATCTATCTATCTATCTATCTATCTATCTATCTATCTATCTATCTATCTATCTATCTATCTATCTATCTATCTATCTATCTATCTATCTATCTATCTATCTATCTATCTATCTATCTATCTATCTATCTATTCAGGTTCAGCTTCTGTCTTCTTCCTGTTTGTGTACGGTGGTGTGTGTTTTGTCTCTCAGCCAATCAGCTTCCCTCTCTGTGTTGCAGGTTTGACATCCTGGCCAATGGCGGTGCGTCTCTGACCCTGAGTTTTGAACGCTCTCCATTCCTGCCTCAGCAGCGCACCGTGTGGTTGCCATGGAACGTCTTTTACGTGATGGACACGCTGGTGCTGAAGAAGGAGCAGAACGACATTCCCAGCTGTGACCTGAGCGGATTTGTGAGGCCCAGCCCACTCATCGTGACCACGCCCCTTTCTACTTTCTTCAGATCTGCACCTGAGAACGGACCCATCATCCCCGAGACACAGGTGAGGAACGCATATGTACCAGTATCACACACACACCCACACACACACACACACACACACACACACACACACACACACACACACACACACACACACACACTCTATACATGCACTGTACACACATCACACACTGTACACACACACGCACGCACACACGCACACACACACTCTATACACGCACTGTACACACATCACACACTGTATATACACACACACACACACACACACACACACACACACACACACTATACACATTCGGTACATGCACTGTACACACACTCGGTACACACACAATATACACATACACACACACACACACACACACACACACACACACACACACACACTCTCTACACGCACTTCACACTGTACACACACTATACACAATCTGTACACTCTTGTCACAGTCACCAGGCTGCACATCAGGGATAAACACACATCATTCACCTTCACTCTTAAATTCTGTGAAGCTGCTTTGAGACAAAGTCCTTTGTGAAAAGTCCAATAAAAATAAACTTGACTTGACTTGTACACACACTGTACACACACACTGTACACACACGCGGTACACACTGTCCACACACCGAGTGCACACACTATACACACACTGTACACACATGCAGTACACACACGCGGGACACACTGTACACACACAGAGTACACACACTATACACACACTGTACACACACACTGTACACACACACACACACACACACACACACACACACACACACACATACAAAATGCACACACTATACACACACTGTACACACACACTATACACACACTGTACACACACACAAGGCACACACACTGTACACACACAGTGTACACACACTGTACACACGTTTCACACACTGTACATACACGGTACACAGACTGTACACACACACATACGGTACACACACTATACACACACTGTACACACACACACACACACACGGTACACACACTATACACACGGTACACAGACTGTACACACACTGTACACACACACACACAAACGGTACACACACTGTACACACACACAGAGTGCACACACTATACACACAATATACACACACTGTACACACACACACACACACACACACACACGGTACACACACTGTACACACACACACACACACACACACACAGATTGCACACACTATACACACACTGTACACACACTGTACACACGGTACATACACTGTACACACACAAAGAGTGCACACACTGTACACACACACACACACACACACACACACACACTGTACACACTCTGTACACACACTGTACACACACTGTACACACACGCACACGGTATACACACTATACACGCTGTACACACACTGCACACACACATGGTACACACACTGTACACACACACACGGTACACACGATATACACACTGTACACAAACTGTACACACACATGGTGCACACATGGTACACACACTATACACAATGTACACACACTGTACACACACTATACACACACTGTACACACTCTATACACACACTGTACACACACACACACACACACACACACACACGGTACACACACTATACACACGGTACACACACTGTACACACACTGTACACACACACACACACACACACACACACACACACACACACACACGGTACACACACTGTACACACACACAGAGTGCACACACTATACACACACTGTATACACACACACACACACGGTACACACACTGCACACACACACACAGAGTGCACACACTACACACACACTGTACACACACTGTACACACACGGTACATACACTGTACACACACACACACACAGAGTGCACACACTGTACACACACACAGAGTGCATACACTGTACACACACACACACACACACACACACTGTACACACACTGTACACACACTGTACGCACACGGTATACACACTATACATGCTGTACACACACAGTACACACACTGCACACACACACATGGTACACACACTGTACACACACACAGTACACACACAATACACACACTGTACACACACACACACACACACACACACACACACACATGATACACATACTACACACACACTGTACACACACGTTACACACACTATACACACTGTACACACACACACAGTACACACACTATACACAAACTGTACACACACAAACACACACACACACACACACATGGTACACACACTATACACACACTGTAAACACACAGTACACACACTATACACACACTATACACACTCTATACACACTTGACACTCTGCATGCACATTATATACACACCCCTGTACACACAATATACACATTCTGTACACTCACACTACACACTTTACACACACACACACACACACACACACACACACACACACACACACACACACACACACACACACACACACACACTGTATACACACCCCTGTACACACACTATACAAACACAGTGCACACACTGCACACACTCTTGAAACACTGCACACGATATACATACACTTCACACACTATACACACTCTTCACACATGATACACACACTTGAAACACTGCACATACTATACATACCATATACACTCATTGCACACACTATATACACACTTTGGACAATATATGCAAACCATACGCACACTATACTCATACTATACACACTTCACACACTGTACACACACACTATACACACACTATACTCATACTATACACACTTCACACACTGTACACACACTATACTCATACTATACACACTTCACACACTGTACACACACTATACACACACTATACTCATACTATACACACTTCACACACTGTACACACACTATACACACACTATACTCATACTATACACACTTCACACACTGTACACACACTATACTCATACTATACACACTTCACACACTGTACACACACTATACTCATACTATACACAATTAACACACTGTACACACACTATACACACACTATACTCATACTATACACACTTCACACACTGTACACACACTATACACACACTATACTCATACTATACACACTTCACACACTGTACACACACTATACTCATACTATGCACACTTTACACACTGTACACACACTATACACACAGTATACTCATACTATACACACTTCACACACTGTACACACACTATACACACACTATACTCATACTATACACACTTCACACACTGTACACACACTATA
>NW_028149115.1:15000-19619 GCF_946808225.1 Silurus aristotelis
GGTGGAGCTGGATGGTGGAGTTGGATGTGGAGATGAATGGTGGAGGTGGATGGATGGTGGAGGTGGATGGATGGATGGTGGAGTTGTGTGTGGAGATGAATGGTGGAGCTGGATGGTGGAGTTGTATGGATGGTGGAGGTGAAGATAAATGGTGGAGCTGGATGGTGAAGTTGTATGTGAAGATGAATGGTGGAGCTGGATGGTGGAGCTGGATGGATGGTGGAGGTGGAGCTGAATGGTGGAGCTGGATGGTGGAGTTGGATGGAGGAGGTGGATGGAGGAGGTGGAGATAAATGGTGGAGCTGGATGGTGGAGTTGGATGTGGAGATGAATGGTGGTGATGGATGGTGGAGTTGGAGATAAATGGTGGTGCTGGATGGTGGAGTTGGATGTGTAGATGAATGGTGCAGATGGATGGTGGATGGATGGTGGATGTGGATGGATGGATGGATGGTGGAGTTGGATGGATGGATGGTGGAGCTGGATGGTGGAGTTTGTTTTTGTGGTTTAGTGAAGGATGTTTTTAGTTTTTTTTTTATGGTAAAAGTTTTTTTTGTAGACTTTATCATCTGGCTTTATCTGAAGCCCAGTGTTTAGTTTAGTTTCTGAATAATGTAACCCCTTTGTGAATGAAGTCGATAAACGATAAATGATAAATGGTATAATTTGGTATTGTACCATTTGGTATGGCAAAGTGTTGTTTATAAATGGTATTGTATTGTTATTGTATCATATTGTTTTGTATCTTATTGTTTGTGATCGTATTAAATGATCGTATCCATTTCTATTGTAAAGTATTATATTATATCTTTTGGTATTATTAGTATCAAATCATATAGTTTTTTTATTGTATCATATTGTATTGTTTGGTATGATATCATATGGGATCGTACCGTATCGTATCATGCTCACTGTATCGTCTGAGATTAAATTAAGTGGAAATTTGTTCCTGGTGTTTGAGGTGTGATATGAGGATAATTATAATCCCAGGATGAGTGAAGGGGTTTTTTTTTTCTTTCTTTTTATACTTGAGGGACTCATGCAGCAGTTTTTTTACAGTTGAAATTGTTTCTCTCCTCCATATTGCTGATCTTCCCTTTATCTCGAAAAACAATAATCTCATTTGAGCGAGCATGACCACACGCCTGCCACAAACTGATGACTGGCTGCTTTTGCTTTAAAGTTCGTGATTTATTTAAACAGACATCACACTGCCTATATATATATATATATAAGCGTTTTCAGGATCCAGAATGTCAGGATGTTGGTCAGACATTTTCTCAGGATGTAGAAAGCCAAAAAGCTGTAAACACAAATCTTAAAAAGTATATTCACCCAAAGAGGAGTGGGAAGGAGGAGGAGGTCTGGAATTAAAAGCTGAGGTTGGAGTAAAGAAAGTGGCGGAGAGAAAAATGCCACGGACGAGTGTGTAGATGGACAGATTAGAGACAGATAACATCGTATCATATCCTTAGGTATCATATCGTTCTGTATTGCATCATTAGGTATCATATCGTTCAGTATCGTATCATTAGGTATCATATCGTTCAGTATCGTATCATTAGGTATCATATCGTTCAGTATCGTATCATTAGGTATCATATCGTTCAGTGTCATATTATTTGGATTTGTTGCCTTTTTGTTTGGTATTACATTATGATGTTTCATATCATACCGTATCGTATCGTATCATATCGTATCAGGGTCAGCAAAATCTTCTCTGAATCAGATTTACTTTTTAATATATTTTTGTCCATAAATATGTATTGAATTGTTCCCAATGGTCTATTCTATTTATTTCATAGCTTTTTTCTCGGCTGCACTGCTTCTATTAGTGTCTGTTTATATCAGAGTTTTTATCCATTCAGATTTCAGCTGTCACATCACATGTTGCTGGGGTCAAAGAAACCTGCCTTCGGCTTTTTAGATTCAACACTTTGGGCACCTGCAGTTTAAAGTACATGTTGCTTAAAGCTGTTGCTTTAACACCGGGGCCACTTAGCAACATCCAATAACTTCAGCATTTTTGCTTCCTTTGATTGGATGATCAGTGAGTGCACTAGTCAGAGCTCTCACACTGCATCTGTAGAAAACTGCTCAATCTCAAATATTTTCATGTGAATTTAATATCTTTTTTCACGATGACTGTCAGGAGAAGAAATGGATTTGGTCACAGATACACCTACAAGAACATTTACAAGATGGACTGAAGAGTTGTTAAGCTTTTTCATTTTTCATTTATACTTTTGTGTTTTCTTACCTGTAGAATTTGCACAAAAACACACAATTTGTCTTCATTTCAAATCCCAAGAAAAACCACAATGCACAGAAAAAACACCAAAATGCAGGGAGAACCTCAGGGTGATGTGATGAGGAGAATATCGATGCTTCTGCTAGAGATGATGCATGCAGGCGGTGCAGCTGTTACTAAAGTCAAAGGAGACGTTTTGAATTGTGTTCATTCTCAAAATGACATTGTGAAAGAAGTTTGTTTAAAATCTTTGCGAATTTATAAAAAATTTAAATCACGTACATAAGTATTCACAGCTTTTACTCAATACTTTCTTGAAGCTCCTTCAGCACTAATTACAGTCTTTTTGAGTTTGATGCTACAAGATCGACACCTATTGTGGGGCAGTTTCTCCCATTCTTCTTTGCAGAACCTCTTAAACTTTATCAGGTTGGATGGGGGCGCCGGTGCACAGCCATTTTCAGATCTCTCCAGAGATGTTCAATCGGGTTCAAGTCTGGGCTCTGGCTGGGCCACACAAGGACATGAACCGTCGCCCCAGTCTGGAGTCCAGAGCTCTCTGGAGCAGGTTTTCATCAAGGACTTCTCTGTATATTACTGCATTCATCTTTCCCTCAATCCTGACCAGTCTCTCAGTTCCTGCTGCTGAAAAACATCCCCACAGAATGGTGCTGCCACCACCATGCTTCACTGTAGGGATGGTATTGGCCAGGTGATGAGTGGTACCTGGTTTCCACCAGACATGACGCTTGGCATTCAGTGCCTTTGTGGATTTTGATTGTCTGGACACTCTACCATAAAGGCCTGATTATTCGAGTGCTGCAGAGCTGGTTGTTCTTTTTGAAGGTTCTCCTCTCTTCATAAAGAAATGCTGGAGCTCTTTCTGAGTGACCATCTGGTTTTCGGTCACTTCCCCGACTCAGGAACTTCTCCTCCGCTCGATCAGTTTGGCTGGGCGGCTCCGCTCTAGGAAGAGTCCTGGTAGTTCCAGACTTCTTTTATTTATGGATGATAGAGGCCACTGTGCTCATTGGGACCTTTAATGCTGCAGAAATGTTTCTATCTCCTTCTCCACATCTGTGCCTCGATATAATCCTGTCTCAGATGTCTACAGACAATTCCCTGGACTTCATGGCTTGGTTTGTGCTCTGACATGCACTGTTAACTGTGGGACCTCATATAAACATGTGTGTGCCTCCAAATCATGACAGATCATTTAACTGAATTTCCCACAGGTGGACTCCAATGAGGCTGTAGAAACATCTCAAGGATGATCAGTGGAAACAGGATGCACATGAGCTCAATTTTGAGTGTCATGGCAACGGCTGTGCAAACATGATTTAGCATAGATTTCAAACAAACTTCTGTCATGTTGTCATTAAGGGGTTTTGTTTGTAGAATTTTGAGGAAAATAATTAGTTGAATTCATTTAGAACTAAAACTGTAACAGAACAAAATGCAGAAAAAGTGAAGCGATGTGAAAACCTTTCGGATGCACTGTAGACGTGCCGCAGGAATGATGGGATTACGATGTAGATTGATTCAGGCAGGACACCAGATCTGTTATATAATGTATTATTATATCATATCAGATTGCATTCTATTGGGTTTTTATTATTATTGTTGTTAATTTTGTTGAGTAAGAAAAAAAAAACATCTTTTAGGAACAATAAGCAACATCAGAATTCTCAACCTAAACCTGTTATATTGCCATGGGCCCTGCTGCTTGGTTGCCTAAATAAAAATAAATAAATAAATAAATAAATAAATAAATAAATAATAATAATAATAATAATAATAATAATAATAATAATAAATAAGCAGGCGTATTGTGATTGGCCAGCAGCCACTTCCTGTACGGTTAGAGCTGAAATTCAGAGCGAGGGTGGAGGAGGAGTGAGTGATGGCAGACGGTCGAGACGAGTGTGTAAGTGTTTCTATCATACAAACACACATTTAGTGACACTGTGTGCTAATTAATGTCGTTTCCACCCATCAGATTTTTATGCAAATGATTATGCAAATGAGGTAAAATTAGAACAAAAATGTACACGTGCTCCTTCTGTTTCTCTCCATCTCTCTCCTTCTGTCTCTCGCTTCCTCTTTGTCTTATAAAAAGTCTTAGAACTGCAGTCCACACACACACACACATACACACACACACACACACACACACATGCACATGCACATATATATACACTATCAGCTTTATTTATCTCTGTCTCACACAGTATATATGAGTGTGCGCACGTGTGTGTGTGTGTGTGTGTGTGTGTGTGTGTGTGTGTGTGTGTGTGTGTGTGTGTGAGTGTGTGTGTGTGTGTGTGAAAGAGGTCATGTGTCATCTCAGATCATATTGAGGGGTGGA
>NW_028149114.1:0-12500 GCF_946808225.1 Silurus aristotelis
GGCCCTGGTCCAGCACGGTGCAGAGGTCGGTCTCCACGTACTCCTGCACGATGTAGACGGAGTTGACCTCGGTCAGAGAGCCGGCGTCCTCGCTCAGATGCCGCCCGCTCGGCCCCAGCGTCTCGAACACGCGCACGATGTTGTCGTGGTCTAGACGCCGGATGATCTTGATCTCTCTGAGCGCATGCTTCACGCTCTGCGCGTCCGTTAGGACGATCTTCTTCACGGCCACTCGCTTGTCGCAGTCCTGGTCCACTGCTGAGAACACCAAGCCGTTCCCCCCGTACCCGAGCGGCTTCAGGTCCGTGTACCGGGGGCCAGGTCGAACCCGTGGATGTTCATCAGGCTCTCGAATTTCTCCGCCATTTAGTCAGAGGGACCCAGATATTACACCTTCAGTCCAGATGTTCCACTTTAGGTCTTCAAAAGGAACCCAAAAAAACAGAACTCCTTACAGCTTAACAAAACTTAACAAAACCAAAAAACCACCACCACCTCCTCCAGCGTTCCTGGTTGGATTCTCAGAGTGTGTGATGGAATGGAGGTACGAGGGGAGATCGGTGATGAAATGCACGTATGAAAGCCAGTAGTAGCAGCAGCAGCATCCTCACAGCGCTGGTGTGTTCAGTGTACGACTGGTCCTGAGCGGCAGCAGCATGGCGATCCTGACCTGAAGAACCCGGAGCCGTCTGGTCTTGTGAGGAGCAGGGTGAGGAGCAGGGTGAGGAGCGAGAAACGTGGATGAGGTCTGGGCTCGGGTTTAGCACTATCGCTCTCCCTCAGTGATCGGGTGGCTCCAGCTCGCCGCAGTCGCAATCAAAGCTATCGTCCATTTTACAGCGGGGTTTCCTGCTAAAACACACACACACACACACACACACACACACAGTTAATGATTGTCTTTTCAAAGGTTCAGAAATCACATCTGGACGTAGATGGACATCGTCAACTAACAACCTATCATCTGGAGGTGTGTCTGTACTAGCCAATCATGGCACAGGGGGTGGGACCTGTCCTGATATTAACTTACATACAAGAAAAAAAGGAGGAGGAATGAATATTAATAAAGAAAAAAAAGGAAAAGAACCAACAGAGGAGTAAAATGTGTGAAACTAAGAAAAGAAAGAAAGAACTATGTAAAAAAAAAAAAGGGGGGGGGGAGAACTAAGCATGAGAACTGTGTGAGGAAAGAAAAGGAAAAAGAGGATTGGGAAAGAGAGAAAGAGAAGGAAAAGGTGTGAAACGACTGAGAAAAGAAAGGATAAAGTAAAAAAAGGAAGTTGAGTAGAGCAGAAGAGAAAGAATCTGGACAGATTAACAGGGGGGTTAGAGACGTGTGGACGACTGGTTTTCACTAAACATTCACGTGTACAGAAATCCTGAACCATTTGGGTTTAAAATCTGTCTGTCCACATCTGGAGCAGATGTTGAAGAAGGTGAGGTCTGAGAGACGGGTTCAGGAGGAATGTTGATGTGTCACCACAGCGTGTTTGGTGTAGCACCGATACGGGGTGTAGGCTGGAGTTTCTGTGTGTGTGTGTGTGTGTGTGTGTGTGTGTGTTGTGGGGGGGGTGGAGTTTGGAGAACTCTAGCTTCACTCTGACGTCAGGGAGATATCTAACTCTGAGGAACACACTGTGTTCTTCATGGAGAGCTTTTTAACACAGCAGACTTCTAGGAATTTCACTCAGAAACTGCAGGCTGAAATTAAACACGCGCACGTTTCCCGTAAAGCCAACACACACACACACACACACACACACACACACACACACACACACACACACACACACACACAGAAAGTCGACACTGTATCGGCGTTACACCACAGACGACTCAGATCGGCCCCTTAATGACGCTCAGGATGCAGTATAGAGTATATAAAGAGTAATATTTAGGACAGAGAAACAAAATGGCGTCTCACATGCCAAAACCTTTAGGGATTCATTTTCAGAGATAACATTACTCCTCTCAGCTCAACACCTTTCAAACACACACAGCTCCTATTATTAACAAAACACAAAGCTCCAGCATCAACCATTAAACACGTCTCATTATCAAATAATAGAATAGAATTAAAAGGAAAATCTTTTTTAAAAAAAAAAAGAGGAGAGGAGAGAAAAAAAAGAAAAGCTAAAAGGAGGGCTGAAGCGATTCCTCCAGTCACTCAAGTAATTGAAATATAAAAATGCACTCAGTGAGAGTTCCTCAATGAGTTCCTCAATGAGTTCCTCAATGAGTTCCTCAATGAGTTCCTCAATGAGTTCCTCAATGAGTTCCTCAGACGTCACCATCATTTAGCAGAACATTTGCAAAGTCTGAGGTGATTTCAGGCTAAAAGAAAGAAAACACTGAGCAGTGCGGTTACTGTATTTAAAGTCTGAAACTGATTTTTATGTTCAAAATTATTATTTTTTATTTATATACCTGTATTTTATTAAAGTTTTTAGTTTAGTTCGTGTGTAATTTCAACAATAAGGTAATTATTTTCTATGAAGGAAAAACACAGTACTGATTATCTGATTACTGAACAATCAGTAAAAAACTCGATTACTAAAATAATCAATATCTGCAGCTCGAGATCAAAAAGAAAAAGGTTTGAAACCATTAGAGAGAATTTAAAGAAATGCACAAAAAGATGAGAAAATGTGAACAAGAAAAGTGTGTGAGGAAAGAACAAATACAGGGAGGGAGAAAAATGGGAAAGAAAGAAAAACATAAGTGACAAAACAAAATAAAAAAGTTTAAATCAGATGAAAAGAAAAGGAATAAAAGGAGTCTCCAGTGCCAGCAGAGAGAGAGAGAGAGAGAGAGAGAGAGAGAGAGAGAGAGACATTCTGTGTGTTTGTGTCTCCACAGGGGGCAAGGCTATCTAATCTTAGAGTTAGATTAGACAAACTGCTGATTCAGGATCCAATCACCTCAAACACACTGTGTTCGGCTTTTTCTAACACAGTACAGGCTCTGTAAATGATGTGTGTGTGCGTGTGTGTGTGTCTCGCCCAGGTCCTCTCCATTACACACACAGTCACTTAAAAACACAACATAATTACAGTACAAGAGCATTACTGTGTGTGTGTGTGTGTGTGTGTGTGTGTGTGTGAGAGAGAGAGAGACAGTACACATGTGTAAATAAATATGAGTGTGTGAGAAAGAAGAGAGGGTGTGTGTGAGACTACATGGTCAGAGACTGTGTGTGTGTGTGTGTGTGTGTGTGTGTGTGTGTGAGAGAGAGAGAGGGAGAGACAGAGTACACATGTGTAAATAAATATGAGTGTGTGAGAAAGAAGAGAGGGTGTGTGTGAGACTACATGGTCAGAGACTGTGTGTGTGTGTGTGTGTGTGTGTGTAAAAAGGGCAGACTAAGTGTGTATTAGTAGCTGAGTCAGTGTGTGTGTGTGTGTGTGTCAGAGACAGCAGAAAGTGTCTAAAGGAGTCAGAGAAAGTCAGTATATGCAAGTGTGTGTGTAAGAAAGTGTGCATGAGAGACAGAAAAACAGTGTGTGTGTGTGTGTGGTGCAGTATTGCAGGATGAGTTATCATACAGAAGAAAGTTCTCAGCTCTACAATAAAAATAGAACCTGAACCAGGATTGGAACAAGAGACAAACCCAGAACCGGACCCAGAACCACATGCAGAGCATTTATATATATTGTCCACCAAGCCAGGCTTTATCACTAATCCCCACCTGAACCCTCCTCTCTCACACACACACACACACACACACACAGGGTTTTCAGCAGGAACTAAAAGGCTCAATAACTCAATAATGACCCAGTAAAACCCGTGAGAAAAAGCCGAACACGGTGTAGTGGATCTCCTCCTCTCTCACATCAGCTGTGTTCGTATTAACCGCATAGATTTCTAGATCCCATCCGGATCCTGAAGTTCCGCTCGGATTGGTTCGCTCCGACGTCAATCAAGAGTTCGGGCCTGGAAAATATGCGGCTCAGCCAATCAGTGTGAATGAGGTGAGCCTGCAGGAGCCTATCACAACGCAGGAGGGCGGGACTCCGTCCTAAAAATGGATGTAGACCGCAAACACGGCGAAGCGAATCACTCAGAATAACTCAGAATTCGGTTTAAATACTTTACACCTGATCAAACTGACCAAAATAAAAAGGTGTCAACAATTATAGTGATGTAAATATGTCTGAATAAAACACCACCACACGCCGGCTGTTTGAAGCCGAAGAGCCGCCTCGCGCGCCGAAACAAAGGGAGCCGTTGTTAACGGACGGATGCTAACTCAGCTAGCAGGAGGAGATCAACACCTACATAACACTCATACAGATTAAATGAAATCTCACCAACGTGGCAAAAAGACGTTGGTATCCAGACTTACGGCTCGTTCTGGGGTCATCTGGGGGATTTTCCTTCTGAACCGAACGCGCTCGGTTTCTCTATTCCTTCCCCCGCGGTCTCTGAGCGCCATTCACATTACTGCGGCGGAGTGGGGGAGGGGCGGGGCTTACCGCCACGTCATCAGAGTGCGAAAGGGGGCGTGGCGACAAGCGGCTCCCGGAAGAGAATACCCTCATTCATTAAAGCCGCGTGTGTGTGTGTGGGGCTGTGTGGTGGGTTGGCGGGTCTGGAGGGGTGTGTATGGTGGGTGGGTGTGTGTGTGTAGGTATGGTGGGGTGTGTATGGTGGATTGGCAGGTCTGGAGGTGTGTGTGTGTGTGTGTGTGTGTGTGTGTGTGTGTGTGTATGTAGGTATGGTGGGGTGTGTATGGTGGTATGGAGGGGTGTGTATGGTGGGTTGGCAGGTCTGGAGGGGTGTGTGTGTGTGTGGGTGTGTATGGTGGTATGGTGGGGTGTGTATGGTGGTATGGAGGGGTGTGTATGTAGGTATGGTGGGGTGTGTATGGTGGGTTGGCAGGTCTGGAGGTGTGTGTGTGTGTGTGTGTGTGTGTGTGTAGGTATGGTGGGGTGTGTATGGTGGTATGGAGGGGTGTGTATGGTGGGTTGGCAGGTCTGGAGGGGTGTGTGGGTGTGTATGTAGGTATGGTGGGGTGTGTATGGTGGTATGGAGGGGTGTGTATGTAGGTATGGTGGGGTGTGTATGGTGGGTTGGCAGGTCTGGAGGAGTGTGTGTGTGTGTGTGTGTGTGTGTAGGTATGGTGGGGTGTGTATGGTGGGTTGGTAGGTCTGGAGGGGTGGGGTGTGTCTGTGTGGGTGGGTGTGGTGGGTGGACTATCTGTGTATTTAAGTGTTTCCTGCACGTTTCTGGAAAGGCTTGTGAAAGAGCTCTAATTTTTAACACCCATGATGTGCTGAGAGGTGTCACTTCCTGCTGAGAGGTGTCACTTCCTGTCAGCGTTGAAAAAAAAAAAAAACCTTTTTAGATATTACTACATGCCTGTAGACTTCACCAGCTCTATTTCGTTTAGTATTTCTTCAGCTCATCAGAAAGCCAGCATCACCCCACATCACCATGGAACTCAGATTACCCAGATTGCACTGCAGCTTAACTAACTAACTAACTAACTAACCACTCAGCCTACATTAGAAAAAACAGTGACATTCAAACAAATCAAGTAACTTATTCACATGCTTCAATAAATAACCAAATTCTTAAACTAATTAACTTACAGTAACTAAATAACAACGATTAAGCAAAATTATGAACTAAGTAAGATTATTATCTGAATATTTATCTAATTAACACACTGGTAAAGTAAACGAGTAACTAACTAACTGATTGACTGATTGATTAACCACATAACTAACTAACCAAACAACAACTAAATTACACCAGCCAACAATTAAACAAACATATAAAATACACTACCAGTTAACTTTGGTAAATTAGACATTACATATTGATGTAATTAAATTAATCCATCATATAAAAAAACACTGTAACAACAAAATCAGATCAATAACCAGTGAAACTACAAAATATATTTCACAGTGATTGTTGTGTATCTCAGTAAAACTCTCATTAAAGTGTTTATCCAACACTAACACTAACACTAACGTCCTGTAGTTTTCAGAAAGTGATTGATTCCACACAGGAAAAGTTTAACATTGAGGCTCTAGGTTTCACTCAGCGAGGGGTTCCTTCCCTAATTAGTGTATCAGGGAGGGTTCAGGGGTGGTACGAGGTTTTCCGCAGGTTCGGGGGGCGAGGGGAGGGGTGTTTGGGGTAGTCATTAGGTGTGTTATATAACCTGTGGAATAATCACTGAATAGTGTTGTCTTATCTCCACTCTTCTCAGACGTCACATGAACGCTGCCGGAATGTTCCGTAATCTACGGTTTACATAATCTAGAGCCGATTAGCACGGTTCAATGAAGAGAACACTCAAACACACTCGCGCACACACACACACACACACACACTCTTACACACACTCTCACACTACCATACATTTAATTTCATCTGCTGCTGCTGTGTGTGTGTGTGTGTGTGTGTGAGAGAATCTTCCTCCTCAGTGTCAGACATTATCTGGTTTTATAAAACAATAAAAGTGTTTCTCAACCTAAAATTGCATCAGTGATCCCAGACACACACACACACACACACACAAACACACACACAGCAGCATTTGAAATGAAATGTATCCCTGTGTGCTACAGCTAGCATGTTTGTGTTGAAAGTTAAAGTATGGCTGAACATAATTATCTTCACTGATACTCCGCTTTAGAGTTAGCGACAGTTGCTAAATGTTAGCTAAAGAATCTAGTAGCTCGTTAACTACATTCAACTGCTCTAATGCTAAAATTGTTTGCTAACAAACTGATGTGATTAACAAGTAACTGATTGACCGAGTACCAAAGTAACTAAACAACTAACCAACTAACTAACTGCTTTATCCAAATGCTCTGGTTCTAGCATGCTAAAATCATCTGCTAACAGAGGGACCTGACTAGCTAACTATCTAAACAACTAATAAGTGTGTCTTTATAGCCATTAGCAAGCTAATTGTGTTTGGCTATCATAAACTAAACTATATAAAAACTAGCTGTTTAAGGTTAGTTTAAAGTGGTGGCCAGCAAGTTACAGTAAATAGTCTCTCTATTAGCTAACTAGCAGTTTGTGTTTGATGAGCATACTTACATGATAGCTAGCTAGTTAATCGTGTTTATTTAAAAATAACCCAATGACACATACGAAGTAACAGCAAAGTCAATAGATTGTTTGATAAACATTTTAGCCAGCTTTGGGTAGCGAAACCCGATGACAGCTGGGTAGTTCAAGTAAATAGATTACAGTATAAATAAAACAGCTGAAAATAAATAAAATAAATAAGTAAATTATTAAATAATTAAACTAGCGTGCTTGTGTTTAGTTTAAATACCTCAATAGCAGCTCCTAAAATGATGCTAGCATGCTAGTAATGGTAAATAGATTACTATTTACTAAAACCTTTCCACTTACTAATAACTAGTTAAAATAAAATTATAGTATAAATCATCTAGCAAATAAACAAACAAATAAATACATACATAAATGAACTGTTTGTGTTTAATTAAACAACCTCAGTAACAGCTAGTGTGTGTAAAAAGAATAAAGAGTAAAGAATCTAGATCTTACAGAAATTGATCAATTGTTCAATATAAATAAACAAAATGAACTAATAAATGATCCAGCTAGCTAAATGCAGTTTTTAAGCTGCTGCTAACAGTCTAGTTATGATAGATACATTCTATATAGCTAGCTAGCGGTTTGAATAGCATACCCCAGGGACAGCTGTAAATAAATTGCTTTATAAAGACATTAGACACAATGTTTGCTTGCATTCTTCGGATTATGTTGGGCCCCAATTTTTTTTGAAAGCTGTTTTGTCTCATGTAATTTATTGCCATATAATAAACAAATTGATGTATATATATTTGCTTCCATTGTATAAACAATTAAGGATTTCACTAATAAATAAATAAATAAAATAAAGGGGGTTAATCTCGATAATGCGGTTTAATGTGTACAGTCTGTTCTCAAGTCCATGCCAGCATAAGTCGGATCAAACACCTTCAATACCCATAAATCCTTGTTGCTGAGCAGTGTGGGGGGGGTAGGAGGGGGTTGGTGACAGGGAGTACGTGTGTGTGTGTGTGTGTGTGTGTGTGTGTGTGTGTGTGTGTGTGTGTGTGTGTGTGTGTGTCCGTCCAACAGTTCACTTGTCCTATATCTGTATCTGTGTGGGGAATAAGAACGAAATTCCAAAAGATTTCACCTGTCACCTGTCCTGTACAATACTGTGTGTGTGTGTGTGTGTGTGTGTGTGTGTGTGTGTGTGTGTGTGTGTGTGTGTCTTACCAGGTCGGTAATAGTCCAGTGTCCCCTTGAGCTTCATGTTCAGAGTTTAATCCATAAAATGTTCCAAATGTTCAGCGTTTAGGAAAGAACGTCTGGGACAAGTGTTCGGTTTAGTGTGTGTGTGTGTGTGTGTGTGTGTGTGTGTGTGTGTGTGTGTGTGTGTGTGTGTGGTGTGTGGTGTGTGCAGGAGTGCTGTTACTGAGATGAGACTCCATGCCGGGTTAAATATAGGCCATGAGGGAAAGGGGAGGAGACCTGACTGTGTATGGCCCTGTCCTATTACAGACCTCTATATACACACACACACACACACACACACACACACACACACACACACTTAAAGTACCATGGAAGTTTTATTTTAGAATATTGTGCCTCATGACAAAGACTTTACCTCTATTATACATTCCAGGTTGTATGAATAGGTATGAATGGCAATTAATATGCAAATTAGACATGCCCCCTTGTCCTTCTGCCTTCTCTTTAAGCAAATGTCAGAATTTAATGTCTTGTTACTATGACGACTGCAGTTTGAGTTAGCTCAGTTAGCTAGCTAATCCATCGTCCTGATTCAAAGTGATTCAAAAGGTCCACAAGTCACAAACCTCCCTCTCTGTGTGGAGATGAGAAGCATAAACTAATAATTTCTCCTCATTTACTTCAGTATAAAACTGCAGAGTCTGTCTGTCTGTCTGTCTGTGTGAACATCTGTCTGTCTGTCTGTCTGTCTGTCTGTCTGTCTGTCTGTCTGTCTGTGTGAGCATCTGTCTGTCTCTCTGTCTGTCTCTCTGTCTGTCTGTGTAAGCATCTGTCTGTCTTTCTGTTTGTATGTCTGTATGTCTGTCTGTCTGTGTGAACATATGTCTGTCTGTGTGAGTGTCTGTCTGTCTGTCTGTCTGTCTGTGTGAACATATGTCAGTCTATGTGAGCATCTCTCTGTCTGTGTGAGCATCTGTCTGTCTGTCTGTCTGTGTAAAAATCTGTCTGTCTGTCTGAGCATCTGTCTGTCTGTCAGTGTGAACATATGTTTATCTGTCTATCTATATAAACATCTGTCTTTCTGTCTGTCTGTCTGTCTATCTTTCTGTCTGTGTAAACATCTGTCTGTATGTCTGTTTGTCTGTGCACCTGTCTTTGTGAACATCTGTTTGAATGTTTGTGTGAACATCAAGGATGTTCTATGTACTTTTGTATTAAACCTATTTGCCTATTTATCTGTGATAATAATAATAATAATAATAATAATAATAATAATAATAATAATAATATTAATAATTGTGAACACTCTGCTGTAATGTAATTATGTTGCTACATGGTGCTATAATTACTATGCCATCATGCCATTTCATGCAGAGTGTGTGTGTGTGTGTGTGTGTGTGTGTGTGTGTGTGTGTGTGTGTGTGTGTGTGTGTGTGACATTCTGCATTCTTGGCAGATTTGTTTGTTTACTCAAGTCACTGGATATATATGGGTCAGTTTATGTGTCATTACACACATTAAGGTCATCTGGATTTGTCGCTTTGTCAGATCTGTGTGTGTGTGTGTGTGTGTGTGTGTGTGTGTGTGTGTGTGTGTGTGTGTGTGTGTGTGTGTGTTTGCATACCTGCTTTACACACACACACACACACACACACACACGGAGGACAGGATGTGTTGCATGTTCAGCATTATTATAAGCATGTGTGTAATTAGCGACAGATCAGCCAAGTGTGTGTGTGTGTGTGTGTGTGTGTGTGTGTGTGTGTGTGTGTGTGTGATGAATGACAGATCAGGTAAGCGTGTTTATACTCGATCATGTGATGGGTCAAAGTTGTAGACAACAGAATGAAGAAATGTGTGAAGTACAGTGTGTGTGTGTGTGTGTGTGTGTGTGTGTGTGTGTGGTTAATCTTTTATATCTGATAACGCACACACAAAATCAGTGTCAAGATTTTGCCCCAATTATCTTTTTTATCACTAGAGCAATAGACTTTCTAAGGAATTACTCAGTTACATAACACGCGATGTCTGTCTGTCTGTCTGTCTGCCTTTCTGCATCTTTATCTGTCTGTCTGTTTCTGTCTTTATTTGTCTGTCTCTATTTGTCTGTCTCTTTGTAACTGTCTGTCTGTCTGTCTGTCTGTCTGTCTGTCTGTCTGTCTGTCTGTCTGTCTGTCTGTATGCCTGTCTGCATCTTTATCTGTCTGTCTTTTTATAACTGTCTGTCTGTTTGCCTCTTTGTCTGTCTGTCTGTCTGTCTGTCTGTCTGTCTGTCTGTCTGTCTGTCTGTCTGTCTTTATTTGTCTGTCTCTTTATAACTGCCTGTCTGTTTGCCTGCCTGTCTGCATCTTTATCTGTCTGTCTTTTTATAACTGTCTGTCTGTCTGTTTGCCTCTTTGTCTGTCTGTCTGTCTCTGTCTTTATTTGTCTGTCTCTTTATAACTTTCTGTCTGTATCTGCCTGTCTGCCTCCATATCTGTCTATCTGTCTTTATTTGTCTGTCTCTTTATAACTTCCTGTCTGTTTGTCTGTCTGTATGTCTGCCTCTTTATCTGTCTGTCTCTTTATAACTTCCTGTCTGTCTGTCTGCCTCTTTTTATCTGTCTGTCTGTATATCTGTCTTTTTTTGTTTGTCTCTTTATAACTTTCTGTCTGTCTGTCTGTTTGTCTGTTTGTCTGTCTACCTCTTTATCTGTCTGTCTGTGTCTTTATTTGTCTGTCTCTTTATACCTGTCTTTCTGTGTCTTTGTTTGTCTGCCTGTTTATCTCTCTGTTTCTTTGTCTGTTTGTTAATCTCTGTCTGCAGGTCTGTCTGCAAATCTGTCAATGGCTCTTTCTTCTAATCTATTTGTTTGCTTATCTGTCCATTTGTTTCTCTGTCTGTCAGCCTGCCTGTCTGTCTCTCTGTCTGTCTCTCTGTCTGTCAGCCTTTTTCTCTGCCTGCTTGTCTGTCTTATTTTCTCTCTGCCTGTCTGTCTGCATATCTGTCTTTCTCTCTTGTCTGTCTCTATGTCTATCACAAGTATCTGCTTGCATTTCTACCTGTCTGTCTCTTCATGTGTCTGTCTGTCTGCCTGTCTGTCTGTCTCTTCATGTGTCTGTCTGCCTGTCTGTCTGTCTGCCTGCATGTCTGTCTGTCTGTCTCTTCATGTGTCTGTCTGCCTGTCTGTCTGTCTGCCTGTCTCTTCATGTGTCTGTCTGTCTGCCTGTCTGTTTGTCTGTCTGCATGTCTGTCTGTCTGTAAGTATTTAGTTAGTGATTGTGGAATACTGAACACTGTGGTGAGAGCAGAGAAGACCATTTAGATGAATCCTGTGGTGATCAGGTCAGACTGTAAACTCAGTGTGAATCATCACCTCCAGGTTTGTTTCAGAGAATCGCAGCACTTATTAACCCTCAGACAGACTCGTGATTGTCTAAAAGTGTGTAAAAGTATAGTGGAGGCTGTGATGTTTGTACAGAGGAGTGAACAGAGTGAAGGTCAGAGTCTACAGAGGCTGTAAAAACGCTCACTCATTAAAGCTGACTCGGGGAAAACTGAGTTACATTGAACTCTGACCTTTGAACTTCAGGCATGTTTATGGAACACACTGATGTCACTAGAGATTGGCAATCATTACTACACTCTCTCCTCATTCAACTGACACACACACACACACACACACACACACACACACACACACACACAATTTTATTTTTGATTTGATTACTCAGTTTAATCAATATTATTAAATTGATACATTTGACCACAAAAGTGTATTTATATTAAAAATCACTAGTTAAAGAACGACCTGTACTGCACTTGTGCATAAACTCACTAAACTATATCATATCTCTCTCTCTCTCTCTCTCTCTCTCTCTCTCTCTCTCTCTCTCTCTCTCTCTCTCTCTCTCTCTCTCTCTGTGTGTGTGTGTGTGTGTGTGTGTGTGTGTGAGAGAGAGCTTGACATCCAGCAGCTGGAGATGAAATTCTTGTCACAGACTCACAGCAGGATGAAAAGAACATCTACACACACCTTTGTCCAAAATCTACAACACACACTCTTACACTCTGTGTGTGTGTGTGTGTGTGTGTGTGTGTGTGTGTGTGTGTGTGTGGTATTATGTTAACAGAAGATTGTCTTACTGGTGTTTGTGTATAACAGACTTCTGAGAGTAAGTGTGTAGTGATGCTTCAGGACAAGTACCAGTACTCATACTGGTACTCATACTGGTACTGGTACAGATTAATAATGGTTTTAGTACTAATACAGACA
>NW_028149113.1:0-5889 GCF_946808225.1 Silurus aristotelis
AAGAATGGACAGAAAAGATTCATGCATGCTGTGCGAACAAAATCAGGGGATCTCGTGTTAGAGCCTTCTGAAATTCGCCAGCAGACATTCAGTTTCTACTCTAAGCTGTATAGCAGTGAGAGGTCAGGGACACAGGTAGTGGAGGAGAGCTTCGTCAAGGACCTGCCAAAGCTCACAAAGTCAGTGGCCAAGGAGTTGGACCGGGAGCTGACACTGTCTGAGCTTCAGAAGGCTCTCCAGGGCATGGAGAACAGGCGGGCGCCAGGTATAGATGGTCTCCCTGTGGAGTTTTTCAAGGCATTCTGGGCAGTAACAGGGCAGGATGTGCTGGAGGTCCTACAGGACAGTGTCAGAGGTGGTCAGCTACCAATGTGCTGCAGGAGAGCCATCCTGGCCCTGCTGCCAAAAAAGGGAGACCTGACCCACCTGAAGAACTGGTGCCCAGTGTCACTACTGTACACTGACTGCAAGCTGCTGTCAAAAGCATTAGCATTGAGACTGACAAAGGTGATGGAGCAGATCATTCACCATGACCAGACCTACTGTGTGCCTGGCAGGTAAATATTTGATAACGTGTACATAATTCGTGACATTTTGGGCGTCTCCAGGCTATTGGGCTTTAAGACTGGTCTGATTCCCCTAGACCAGGAAAAGGCTTTTGACCGGGTAGAGGCAGGGTTGTTCCCTCTCAGGTACGTTGTACTCTCTGGCGATTGAACATGCTAATGCCCCATATGCTTTTCAGCTTACACAGATGAGTTGGTAGTCATGATAAATACACACAATGAATAACAGACTTTATCTTCTGCCAAAGTCAACTGGGGTAAAAGTGAAGCCATGTTGTTGATTTGGGAGGTGGGCAACCTTCACTGCCAGGAGGCTTAGCATGGAAAAGAGGTGGTTTTAAATACTTAGGTGTCTACCTGGGGAGCAATGAGTTTTTAAATAAAACTGGGAAGGTTCTGTAGAGCATGTGAAAGGCAGACTGAGCAATTCAATTCATTTTTATTTGTATTGCGCTTTTAACAATGAACATTGTTTCAAAGCAGCTTTACACAGATAATGCGGTGATTAAAAATGAAGATGTTCTTTATGAGTAAGTTTGTCCCTGATGAGCAAGCCGGTGGCGACTGTGGCAAGGAAAAACTCCCCGAAATGGCATAAGGAAGAAACCTTGAGAGGAACCAGACTCAAGAGGGAACCTCATCCTCATCTGGGTTACACCGAATGTCCATTTGTGGCAGATATACAATGTTGCGGGGTGCAGTGATGATGATCAAAAGCGAACTGTATTCCTGAGTCAGTGTAGGAGACTGTTGACATCAACTACAGTCCAATCCATCCTCAAAGCTCCCGTTCTTACTCCGGAATTTCATGGAACCACCCAAGGCGTTGATGACAAACCTTCCCCAGCTGCACAGAGTGGCCTCCAGTCAAAGAGAACACTATCCAGAGGCAGGCCTGGATGAAGTGGGAAGATCCACGGAGGGGGGAGGGGCAGGAACAGTGGTCACTGGAGCCTCAGGAGCATGTTTAACTCGACAGAGAGAGAGAGAGAGAGAGAGAGAGAGAAGAGGGTGACAGGAAGAGATGGATATGGATTATTAAGTGTACCTATTGTTGCATGAGAGTTAAAGTCACTGTGCAGTTTGGACTCCGGCAAGACTCGCTATGGCATCATAACTAAAAGGGAGAACCAGAAGGTAACACAGACATGAGGGATTTCTGGGATAAGAGACGACCCACCACACCACCATCAACAAACCTGAGTGAACGCGTGAATGTGAGGGGACGACAGCATCCAAATATCCCAGTTCACCAAACACTCTATATCAATGTTCCCTCCAGATCTGAGCCTTTACCTGAGAAAAAATCTACAGATTAAAGGCTTGACTGAATAAATATGTTTTCAACCTCGACTTAAACACTGAGACTGTGTCTGAGTCCCGAACACTAGGGTGCAGGTGGAGACGGTTAAACCACCCAAGCTAGCCTGCGTTGATCCTCCACCAAACCTGCTGGGGAACATCCAGGCCTTGCTGGTGGATTTCTTCTGGGACAATCTACACTGGATTCCTCAGAGTGTTCTTCATCTGCCAAAGGAGAAAGGAGGGCATGTGCTGGTCCAGCTGTCCAGCAGAGCTGCTGCATTCTGCCTCCAGTTCATCCAGAGACTCCTCACTGGACCCAGAAACGTAGTATGGAGGGCAGCAGCCAGTGGATTATTACGCACAGTTGGAGGACCGGGGCTGGACAGAACCTTGTTTTTATTGGACACAAAAATGCTGGACGTTTCTGTTTTACCGATGTTTTACCGTGGAAAATCTGGAACGTTTTTAAAAAACAGAACAAAGGCTATGGGACTGAGGTCCCTGCGTGTTGTCAATCAGCTGCTACACCGCTTGAGATCTGCACTAACATCAGAGGAGCGTGTTCAGCTGATGGACTATCAACACACTGAGGCTGGTCCTGCAGAGAAGGAACCCTTTCCCCAGTTGAGCATCGCTCCTGACCTTGACGGGTGTGAGCGCCCCCTCCTGGAGTGCCGGGGTGAAGAGGAGATGGACTTTGGGTCAGTGTCGGGGAAGCTTCTCTACAGAGCGTGTGTTTTGAATAAGGTTCTGAATAAGAAGAAGCTGAGTGGGAGGGTGGACCCCCATGGAGAAGTGTTCAAGGTTTAAATGCTGATATTAAATCAGAGTGGAGACACTGTACAAACCACCGTTACCAAAAAGAGCTGCTGACCTCCAGTGGAGGATTTTACATGGTATCATCTCTGTGAACTCTTTTATTTCTGTTTTAAACCCTGATGCTACACCTGACTGTCCTTTTTATTCACAGAGAGAAACAGTTTTCATGCTTTTATTCACTGCTCCAGGTTAAAGTCACTGTTTGTGTTTTTACGGAGCATTTTAAAGTCTTTTTATGTTGATTTTACTGTTCAGTGTTTTATTTTTGGTGTTAAATACGTTAGGAAACAGGTTCAGGTGCCACCTGGTTCATTTTCTCCTCGGTCAGGTGAAGATGGAGATAAACATGAGCCGGAAAACCAGATCACACAGAACACTGACTGTGAGACACAAGAATGTTAAAAAGGCTGATCAAATCCAGAGTTTTAACAGATTGTAATTTGTACAGAAGTATGAATGATGTGTGTGTGTTTAAATGTGTGTGTGTTGGAGAATGTGTTTGTGCTCTGTTACAGACGGAGAATAAACTTTACACCAGAACTGAACTGATCACTCATGTTTTACTCAAATATATAACCTTCTTCATACATATTTATTTATTTATTTATTTACGCTAAATTTTCATGATGTGTAAATAAAGTTTGGTAAAAAGTCTTTATTCTCTCTCTCTCTCTCTCTCTCTCTCTCTCTCTCTCTCTCTCTCTCTCTCTCTCTCTCTCTCTCTATTTTTTCTCATTTTCATGTGAAACAGTAAAGTATAAACTCCTGAACACATCTGTAGGTTCTTCTGATACTGGAGACTCCTTCCAAACATCTAACATAAACATCTCCTTACTGAAATAATATTAGCTCAGTATGATATCTTTATTCTCCGTTACTATGGAAACGATAACATATGAGAATGAGTGCATTAATAAAACCTGCACTGCTGTCCAGAGAAATAATCACCACCTCCTGACCAATCAGAATCCAGAACCCAGAAGCAGCGTGGAAGATCTGCATTCTGGGAGAAGAGAAGAAAGAACAGAGAGGAGAAATTTAGTCTTATATAAAGACACACACACACACACACACACACACACATGCGCACAGGTAACTGTATCATTCGACAGCCATCAAACACTCAGTGCGTTGATGCGAATCCAGATCACACACAGTCAAGCGTAAAGGACTGTCTCTCTCTCTCTCTCTCTCTCTCTCTCTTTTTTCTCTCACACACACACACACACACACACACACACACACACACACACACAAACTCCTGATTCCTGCTCCAACACTGCAATCCACCTGTCAGTCATGGCCACAGAAACCAGATCACCTGTGTAGTGTGATTGACAGGCAGAGACTCCACCCACTCCTCATAGTGCTCATCACTATTAGAAACAAATATTTCCTTTCTTCAAATTTACATTTCTCTCTCTCTCTCTCTCTCTCTCTCTCTCTCTCTCACCCCCCCTCTCTCTTTCTCTCTCTCTTATTGATTAGATTTGCTGTGTTTCCTTTTAAAAGGCTTATCCTCTGTGAACTAAGCCAACCACGTGTGTGTGTGTGTGTGTGTGTGTGTGTGTGTGTGTGTGTGTGTTAGAGGATGTTACAGGACACTGAGCAGTGTTTGGTGAGTATTTACCTGAATTCACCTGTCACAGGTGACACACTGCTCTTCAAGCATCACTGATTCTTCATCTCACTGCTCCAGACCTCTCGCTGTTGGTCTCTCTCCCTGTCCATCTGTCTGTCCTTTCTCTGTCTGTCTGTCTCTCGCTCTCTCTCTCCGTCTGTCTCTCTCTCTCTCTCTCTCTCTCTCTCTCTCTCTCTCCGTCTGTCTGTCTGTCTGTCTGTCTGTCTGTCTGTCTGTCGTTTTCTGTTTCTCCCCCTGTATGTCTTTCGTCTTTCTCTCCCTGTCCATCTGTCTGTCTGTTTCAGAGTCTGTCTGTCTCTCTTTCTCTGTCTGTCTGTCTGTCTGTCTGTCTGTCTGTCTCTCTCTCTGTCTCTCTGTCTCTCTCCTTGTCTGTCTGTCTGTCTGTCTCTTGCTCTCTTTCTGTATGTCTTAGTGTCATTCTGTCTCAGTGTCTGTATATCTGTCTGTAACTCTCCTTCTATTTTAAAATGTTTCCTTAAAGATTACATTTTCAGTTCTGCCTCTGTGTGTGTGTGTGTGTGTGTGTGTGTGTGTGTGTGTGTGTGTGTGTGTGTAGATAAAATCTGCTCACTGCTTCCTGCCTGATTAGCGATGGATAATTAACACCGCTAAAAAGGAAATACGACTTCACACACATCCTCTACATTTAAACTGAGAGAGAGAGAGAGAGAGAGAGAGAGAAGGATGTGTAATATATTGCAAATATTCACTCTTTTCCTCATTTTGTTCTCTGTCTCGCTAAATGATGTAATTTTCACTATGTGAATTGGAATTGTTCTCCGCCTTAATTACCATGGCAACATGAGGCTCCGCCCACTCTAAGTGGACTTTAATAGAATGTAATGAGAGACGAACCGTGCATAGTTTTACTGATCTCACTGTTTTACCTGAAATATCCCCTCTTTCTGACACACACACACACACACACACACACACACACACACACACACACACACACACACACACACACACACACAGAGAACACTGTAATTGGTTTCAGGTAAATATCTCAGTGCTGACAGTAAACTATTTAATTGGACGGAGTGGTATTATGTTTGTGTTTACACCATACATTCACCTTGCCACACACACACACACACACACACACACACACACACACACACACAACACACACACACACACACACACAGTAACAGGCTCTCTACTTTCAATGTTGCCAATTTGCTTCTATAGCTTGTGCACTGGAGCTATGGTGGAAGCTAATGTTCACCGGTTTAGTGTGTGTGCGTGTGTGTGTTTGTGTGTGTGTGTGTGTGTGTGTGTGTGTGTGTGTGTGTGTGTGTGTGTGTGTGTGTGTGTGTAGAGGTTGTTAGTGTCTCTGGTGTTTGGGGTAAAGTGAACCACCACTTTGGTTTTTATCCAGGTTTAATTTTTTATTGAACTAGTGAGCTTGTAGCTGACAAGCCATAGGTCACGCCCCACCTCCACGCCATGCCCACCACAGGCCACACCCACTTCAGGTCCCAAGCACATCAGTAACTTTGCCTTTGCGAGTGTGGACTCAGGGTTAACTCCACCCACATGTTTGTGTGAAGA
>NW_028149112.1:0-25000 GCF_946808225.1 Silurus aristotelis
GGGCTAAGCGCTAAATAGCAAAGACCCAATCACCTGGTGAACAGAACATCTCGTGAAAAAGGATTAAAGCCAACATGGAAAAATGTGCAGCCAGTTTGGAAAATGGAAAAAGGAAGAGAAAATGGTAAGTCTATGCCTGATGAAGGTTTATATTAACCGAAACGTTGCAACAGACTTACCGTTAAAAATGACGTCATGGGGATCTGTGAAAAGGCAAATGTCCTGCATTAATGAATGAATCGAATGTCCTGCATTAATGAATGAAATCAGAAGTCACTGGCTAAAATGAAAAAAAAAAAGGGGAAACACCCTCCATTTAAAAGGTCAAAAAGGGAAAGGGTTGCTAACAAGGGAAAGAGAGAGTGGGCAAATGTCCACTTCTCGCTAGCAAGAGAAAGAGAGAGTGGGCAAATGTCCAGTTCTCATCCGTAAAACAAAAAACACACGTTTAAGGGCAATTTTCCTGCCACTTGTCACCGGCGGCGGAGGAGATGTGAGTGCTTAGTGACTTGGAGTAGGCCAGTGCACAACGTGGGCTCCGGGCTTGTCTATATCTGAGTTTCCTTACCAATCCATAGCCCTAACCCTAACCCCAACCCCTCCCTAACCCTAACCCTAACCCTAACCCCAACCCCTCCCTAACCCTAACCCTAACCCCTCCCTGACCCTAACCCCAACCCCTCCCCAACCCTAACCCCTAACCCTAACCCAACCCCTCCCTAACCCTAACCCTAACCCCAACCCCTCCCTAACCCTAACCCCAACCCCACCCTAACCCTAACCCCAACCCCACCCTAACCCCAACCCCTCCCTAACCCTAACCCTAACCCCTAACCCTAACCCTAAACCCAACCCTAATCCCCACTCGGATTTTGACATGGTTCCTGGAGCTGCGTCTATTTCCCCTAACCTAACCCAGCCCGTGCCACCCCGAGTTGCTGCACTTGCATGGCCTTCTGCATATTTCCTGAACTGGCTAACTTACCTGATAAGAGAGTGCCAATAATTCTAATTTCATGACCTGAGTGGCCAATTTTGAAAAACACTTATAGAGAATGGAATGTTCGATGAGCACTGTGTTTTTTGGGGGTGCCAGTTAAACCAGTGCCATTTGGGGGTGCCAGCTTATATAAGAAAATGTGTAAAACTGTGCAAGAAGGCCGGATGGCTAAGCACTAAATAGCATAATGTAAAAACCGTGCTAGAAGGCCGGATGGCTAAGCACTAAATAGCAGAAATACTTATAGACAATGGAATGTTCGATGAGCACTGTGTTTTTTGGGGGTGCCAGTTAAACCAGTGCCATTTGGGGGTGCCAGTTTATAAAAAATTTGTAAAACTGTGCAGGAAGGCCGGATGGCTAAGCACTAAATAGCATAATGTAAAACCGTGCTAGAAGGCCGGATGGCTAAGCACTAAATAGCAGAAATACTTATAGACAATGGAATGTTCGATGAGCACTGTGTTTTTTGGGGGTGCCAGTTAAACCAGTGCCATTTGGGGGTGCCAGTTTATAAAAAATTTGTAAAACTGTGCAAGAAGGCCGGATGGCTAAGCACTAAATAGCAGAGTGTAAAACTGTGCAAGAAGGCCGGATGGCTAAGCACTAAATAGCAGAGGCCCAATTACTTGGCAAACAGAGTAGCTTGAAGGAAGATTTTAAAGCCAGCTTTCGGGAAAGGTAAGGCCAGTTTGGGAAAAAGGAAAAGATATTGCCGCCTGAGAAGTGGGGGGAAAGAGAATAACGAAAGTACTTAGATGGGAAGCTGGTGGGCTAAGTGCTAAATAGCAGAGGCCCACTCACTTGGAAAACAGAGCAGCTGGGAGGATGTTTAAAGCCAGAATGGGGATAAGTAAAGCCAGCTTGGAAAAAGGAAAAGAAAATGGAAAAAGGAAAAGAAAATGGAGAGGCTAAGCCTGATTATGGACCAACAAAAACAAGATACAAACAAACAATGACGCATGAAACTGAATAACTTACCTGATGAGAGCGTTTGGAACAGCACTGAGTATGGGGGTGCCAATGTTTTCGAGCAGTGGGGGTGCCAATAGTCCAAATTTCAGGACATGAGTGGCCATTTTTTGAAAAATAATCTAAACAAAACTGAATGTTTAATTAACACTTTTTTTTGGGGGGTGCAATTTTAACCAGTGCCATTTGGGGGTGCCATTTGACAAATTCTGTCTTTATCCACTGCCTGGACAAAGGAGGGAAAGAGAAGAAGAAAAAACTGAGAAAGGAAGCTAATGGGCTAAGCGCTAAATATCAAAGACCCAATCACCTGGAAAACAGAGCATCTCGTGAAAAAGGATTAAAGCCAACATGGAAAAATGCAAAGCCAGTTTGGAAAATGGAAAAAGGAAAAGAAAATGGAAGGAAAGAGAAGAAGAAAAAACTGAGAAAGGAAGCTAATGGGCTAAGCGCTAATTAGCAAAGACCCAATCACCTGGAAAACAGAGCATCTCGTGAAAAAAGGATTAAAGCCAACATGGAAAAATGCAAAGCCAGTTTGGAAAATGGAAAAAGGAAAAGAGAATGGAAGGAAAGAGAAGAAGAAAAAACTGAGAAAGGAAGCTAATGGGCTAAGCGCTAAATAGCAAAGACCCAATCACCTGGTGAACAGAACATCTCGTGAAAAAGGATTAAAGCCAACATGGAAAAATGTGCAGCCAGTTTGGAAAATGGAAAAAGGAAGAGAAAATGGTAAGTCTATGCCTGATGAAGGTTTATATTAACCGAAACGTTGCAACAGACTTACCGTTAAAAATGACGTCATGGGGATCTGTGAAAAGGCAAATGTCCTGCATTAATGAATGAAATCGAATGTCCTGCATTAATGAATGAAATCAGAAGTCACTGGCTAAAATGAAAAAAAAGGGGAAACACCCTCCATTTAAAAGGTCAAAAAGGGAAAGGGTTGCTAACAAGGGAAAGAGAGAGTGGGCAAATGTCCACTTCTCGCTAGCAAGAGAAAGAGAGAGTGGGCAAATGTCCAGTTCTCATCCGTAAAACAAAAAAACACACGTTTAAGGGCAATTTTCCTGCCACTTGTCACCGGCGGCGGAGGAGATGTGAGTGCTTAGTGACTTGGAGTAGGCCAGTGCACAACGTGGGCTCCGGGCTTGTCTATATCTGAGTTTCCTTACCAATCCATAGCCCTAACCCTAACCCCAACCCCTCCCTAACCCTAACCCTAACCCTAACCCCAACCCCTCCCTAACCCTAACCCTAACCCCTCCCTGACCCTAACCCCAACCCCTCCCCAACCCTAACCCCTAACCCTAACCCCAACCCCTCCCTAACCCTAACCCTAACCCCAACCCCTCCCTAACCCTAACCCCAACCCCACCCTAACCCTAACCCCAACCCCACCCTAACCCCAACCCCTCCCTAACCCTAACCCTAACCCCTAACCCTAACCCTAAACCCAACCCTAATCCCCACTCGGATTTTGACATGGTTCCTGGAGCTGCGTCTATTTCCCCTAACCTAACCCAGCCCGTGCCACCCCGAGTTGCTGCACTTGCATGGCCTTCTGCATATTTCCTGAACTGGCTAACTTACCTGATAAGAGAGTGCCAATAATTCTAATTTCATGACCTGAGTGGCCAATTTTGAAAAACACTTATAGAGAATGGAATGTTCGATGAGCACTGTGTTTTTTGGGGGTGCCAGTTAAACCAGTGCCATTTGGGGGTGCCAGCTTATATAAGAAATGTGTAAAACTGTGCAAGAAGGCCGGATGGCTAAGCACTAAATAGCATAATGTAAAACCGTGCTAGAAGGCCGGATGGCTAAGCACTAAATAGCAGAAATACTTATAGACAATGGAATGTTCGATGAGCACTGTGTTTTTTGGGGGTGCCAGTTAAACCAGTGCCATTTGGGGGTGCCAGTTTATAAAAAATTTGTAAAACTGTGCAGGAAGGCCGGATGGCTAAGCACTAAATAGCATAATGTAAAACCGTGCTAGAAGGCCGGATGGCTAAGCACTAAATAGCAGAAATACTTATAGACAATGGAATGTTCGATGAGCACTGTGTTTTTTGGGGGTGCCAGTTAAACCAGTGCCATTTGGGGGTGCCAGTTTATAAAAAATTTGTAAAACTGTGCAAGAAGGCCGGATGGCTAAGCACTAAATAGCAGAGTGTAAAACTGTGCAAGAAGGCCGGATGGCTAAGCACTAAATAGCAGAGGCCCAATTACTTGGCAAACAGAGTAGCTTGAAGGAAGATTTAAAGCCAGCTTTCGGGAAAGGTAAGGCCAGTTTGGGAAAAAGGAAAAGATATTGCCGCCTGAGAAGTGGGGGGAAAGAGAATAACGAAAGTACTTAGATGGGAAGCTGGTGGGCTAAGTGCTAAATAGCAGAGGCCCACTCACTTGGAAAACAGAGCAGCTGGGAGGATGTTTAAAGCCAGAATGGGGATAAGTAAAGCCAGCTTGGAAAAAGGAAAAGAAAATGGAAAAAGGAAAAGAAAATGGAGAGGCTAAGCCTGATTATGGACCAACAAAAACAAGATACAAACAAACAATGACGCATGAAACTGAATAACTTACCTGATGAGAGCGTTTGGAACAGCACTGAGTATGGGGGTGCCAATGTTTTCGAGCAGTGGGGGTGCCAATAGTCCAAATTTCAGGACATGAGTGGCCATTTTTTGAAAAATAATCTAAACAAAACTGAATGTTTAATTAACACTTTTTTTTGGGGGGTGCAATTTTAACCAGTGCCATTTGGGGGTGCCATTTGACAAATTCTGTCTTTATCCACTGCCTGGACAAAGGAGGGAAAGAGAAGAAGAAAAAACTGAGAAAGGAAGCTAATGGGCTAAGCGCTAAATATCAAAGACCCAATCACCTGGAAAACAGAGCATCTCGTGAAAAAGGATTAAAGCCAACATGGAAAAATGCAAAGCCAGTTTGGAAAATGGAAAAAGGAAAAGAAAATGGAAGGAAAGAGAAGAAGAAAAAACTGAGAAAGGAAGCTAATGGGCTAAGCGCTAATTAGCAAAGACCCAATCACCTGGAAAACAGAGCATCTCGTGAAAAAAGGATTAAAGCCAACATGGAAAAATGCAAAGCCAGTTTGGAAAATGGAAAAAGGAAAAGAGAATGGAAGGAAAGAGAAGAAGAAAAAACTGAGAAAGGAAGCTAATGGGCTAAGCGCTAAATAGCAAAGACCCAATCACCTGGTGAACAGAACATCTCGTGAAAAAGGATTAAAGCCAACATGGAAAAATGTGCAGCCAGTTTGGAAAATGGAAAAAGGAAGAGAAAATGGTAAGTCTATGCCTGATGAAGGTTTATATTAACCGAAACGTTGCAACAGACTTACCGTTAAAAATGACGTCATGGGGATCTGTGAAAAGGCAAATGTCCTGCATTAATGAATGAAATCGAATGTCCTGCATTAATGAATGAAATCAGAAGTCACTGGCTAAAATGAAAAAAAAGGGGAAACACCCTCCATTTAAAAGGTCAAAAAGGGAAAGGGTTGCTAACAAGGGAAAGAGAGAGTGGGCAAATGTCCACTTCTCGCTAGCAAGAGAAAGAGAGAGTGGGCAAATGTCCAGTTCTCATCCGTAAAACAAAAAAACACACGTTTAAGGGCAATTTTCCTGCCACTTGTCACCGGCGGCGGAGGAGATGTGAGTGCTTAGTGACTTGGAGTAGGCCAGTGCACAACGTGGGCTCCGGGCTTGTCTATATCTGAGTTTCCTTACCAATCCATAGCCCTAACCCTAACCCCAACCCCTCCCTAACCCTAACCCTAACCCTAACCCCAACCCCTCCCTAACCCTAACCCTAACCCCTCCCTGACCCTAACCCCAACCCCTCCCCAACCCTAACCCCTAACCCTAACCCCAACCCCTCCCTAACCCTAACCCTAACCCCAACCCCTCCCTAACCCTAACCCCAACCCCACCCTAACCCTAACCCCAACCCCACCCTAACCCCAACCCCTCCCTAACCCTAACCCTAACCCCTAACCCTAACCCTAAACCCAACCCTAATCCCCACTCGGATTTTGACATGGTTCCTGGAGCTGCGTCTATTTCCCCTAACCTAACCCAGCCCGTGCCACCCCGAGTTGCTGCACTTGCATGGCCTTCTGCATATTTCCTGAACTGGCTAACTTACCTGATAAGAGAGTGCCAATAATTCTAATTTCATGACCTGAGTGGCCAATTTTGAAAAACACTTATAGAGAATGGAATGTTCGATGAGCACTGTGTTTTTTGGGGGTGCCAGTTAAACCAGTGCCATTTGGGGGTGCCAGCTTATATAAGAAATGTGTAAAACTGTGCAAGAAGGCCGGATGGCTAAGCACTAAATAGCATAATGTAAAACCGTGCTAGAAGGCCGGATGGCTAAGCACTAAATAGCAGAAATACTTATAGACAATGGAATGTTCGATGAGCACTGTGTTTTTTGGGGGTGCCAGTTAAACCAGTGCCATTTGGGGGTGCCAGTTTATAAAAAATTTGTAAAACTGTGCAGGAAGGCCGGATGGCTAAGCACTAAATAGCATAATGTAAAACCGTGCTAGAAGGCCGGATGGCTAAGCACTAAATAGCAGAAATACTTATAGACAATGGAATGTTCGATGAGCACTGTGTTTTTTGGGGGTGCCAGTTAAACCAGTGCCATTTGGGGGTGCCAGTTTATAAAAAATTTGTAAAACTGTGCAAGAAGGCCGGATGGCTAAGCACTAAATAGCAGAGTGTAAAACTGTGCAAGAAGGCCGGATGGCTAAGCACTAAATAGCAGAGGCCCAATTACTTGGCAAACAGAGTAGCTTGAAGGAAGATTTAAAGCCAGCTTTCGGGAAAGGTAAGGCCAGTTTGGGAAAAAGGAAAAGATATTGCCGCCTGAGAAGTGGGGGGAAAGAGAATAACGAAAGTACTTAGATGGGAAGCTGGTGGGCTAAGTGCTAAATAGCAGAGGCCCACTCACTTGGAAAACAGAGCAGCTGGGAGGATGTTTAAAGCCAGAATGGGGATAAGTAAAGCCAGCTTGGAAAAAGGAAAAGAAAATGGAAAAAGGAAAAGAAAATGGAGAGGCTAAGCCTGATTATGGACCAACAAAAACAAGATACAAACAAACAATGACGCATGAAACTGAATAACTTACCTGATGAGAGCGTTTGGAACAGCACTGAGTATGGGGGTGCCAATGTTTTCGAGCAGTGGGGGTGCCAATAGTCCAAATTTCAGGACATGAGTGGCCATTTTTTGAAAAATAATCTAAACAAAACTGAATGTTTAATTAACACTTTTTTTTGGGGGGTGCAATTTTAACCAGTGCCATTTGGGGGTGCCATTTGACAAATTCTGTCTTTATCCACTGCCTGGACAAAGGAGGGAAAGAGAAGAAGAAAAAACTGAGAAAGGAAGCTAATGGGCTAAGCGCTAAATATCAAAGACCCAATCACCTGGAAAACAGAGCATCTCGTGAAAAAGGATTAAAGCCAACATGGAAAAATGCAAAGCCAGTTTGGAAAATGGAAAAAGGAAAAGAAAATGGAAGGAAAGAGAAGAAGAAAAAACTGAGAAAGGAAGCTAATGGGCTAAGCGCTAATTAGCAAAGACCCAATCACCTGGAAAACAGAGCATCTCGTGAAAAAAGGATTAAAGCCAACATGGAAAAATGCAAAGCCAGTTTGGAAAATGGAAAAAGGAAAAGAGAATGGAAGGAAAGAGAAGAAGAAAAAACTGAGAAAGGAAGCTAATGGGCTAAGCGCTAAATAGCAAAGACCCAATCACCTGGTGAACAGAACATCTCGTGAAAAAGGATTAAAGCCAACATGGAAAAATGTGCAGCCAGTTTGGAAAATGGAAAAAGGAAGAGAAAATGGTAAGTCTATGCCTGATGAAGGTTTATATTAACCGAAACGTTGCAACAGACTTACCGTTAAAAATGACGTCATGGGGATCTGTGAAAAGGCAAATGTCCTGCATTAATGAATGAAATCGAATGTCCTGCATTAATGAATGAAATCAGAAGTCACTGGCTAAAATGAAAAAAAAGGGGAAACACCCTCCATTTAAAAGGTCAAAAAGGGAAAGGGTTGCTAACAAGGGAAAGAGAGAGTGGGCAAATGTCCACTTCTCGCTAGCAAGAGAAAGAGAGAGTGGGCAAATGTCCAGTTCTCATCCGTAAAACAAAAAAACACACGTTTAAGGGCAATTTTCCTGCCACTTGTCACCGGCGGCGGAGGAGATGTGAGTGCTTAGTGACTTGGAGTAGGCCAGTGCACAACGTGGGCTCCGGGCTTGTCTATATCTGAGTTTCCTTACCAATCCATAGCCCTAACCCTAACCCCAACCCCTCCCTAACCCTAACCCTAACCCTAACCCCAACCCCTCCCTAACCCTAACCCTAACCCCTCCCTGACCCTAACCCCAACCCCTCCCCAACCCTAACCCCTAACCCTAACCCCAACCCCTCCCTAACCCTAACCCTAACCCCAACCCCTCCCTAACCCTAACCCCAACCCCACCCTAACCCTAACCCCAACCCCACCCTAACCCCAACCCCTCCCTAACCCTAACCCTAACCCCTAACCCTAACCCTAAACCCAACCCTAATCCCCACTCGGATTTTGACATGGTTCCTGGAGCTGCGTCTATTTCCCCTAACCTAACCCAGCCCGTGCCACCCCGAGTTGCTGCACTTGCATGGCCTTCTGCATATTTCCTGAACTGGCTAACTTACCTGATAAGAGAGTGCCAATAATTCTAATTTCATGACCTGAGTGGCCAATTTTGAAAAACACTTATAGAGAATGGAATGTTCGATGAGCACTGTGTTTTTTGGGGGTGCCAGTTAAACCAGTGCCATTTGGGGGTGCCAGCTTATATAAGAAATGTGTAAAACTGTGCAAGAAGGCCGGATGGCTAAGCACTAAATAGCATAATGTAAAACCGTGCTAGAAGGCCGGATGGCTAAGCACTAAATAGCAGAAATACTTATAGACAATGGAATGTTCGATGAGCACTGTGTTTTTTGGGGGTGCCAGTTAAACCAGTGCCATTTGGGGGTGCCAGTTTATAAAAAATTTGTAAAACTGTGCAGGAAGGCCGGATGGCTAAGCACTAAATAGCATAATGTAAAACCGTGCTAGAAGGCCGGATGGCTAAGCACTAAATAGCAGAAATACTTATAGACAATGGAATGTTCGATGAGCACTGTGTTTTTTGGGGGTGCCAGTTAAACCAGTGCCATTTGGGGGTGCCAGTTTATAAAAAATTTGTAAAACTGTGCAAGAAGGCCGGATGGCTAAGCACTAAATAGCAGAGTGTAAAACTGTGCAAGAAGGCCGGATGGCTAAGCACTAAATAGCAGAGGCCCAATTACTTGGCAAACAGAGTAGCTTGAAGGAAGATTTAAAGCCAGCTTTCGGGAAAGGTAAGGCCAGTTTGGGAAAAAGGAAAAGATATTGCCGCCTGAGAAGTGGGGGGAAAGAGAATAACGAAAGTACTTAGATGGGAAGCTGGTGGGCTAAGTGCTAAATAGCAGAGGCCCACTCACTTGGAAAACAGAGCAGCTGGGAGGATGTTTAAAGCCAGAATGGGGATAAGTAAAGCCAGCTTGGAAAAAGGAAAAGAAAATGGAAAAAGGAAAAGAAAATGGAGAGGCTAAGCCTGATTATGGACCAACAAAAACAAGATACAAACAAACAATGACGCATGAAACTGAATAACTTACCTGATGAGAGCGTTTGGAACAGCACTGAGTATGGGGGTGCCAATGTTTTCGAGCAGTGGGGGTGCCAATAGTCCAAATTTCAGGACATGAGTGGCCATTTTTTGAAAAATAATCTAAACAAAACTGAATGTTTAATTAACACTTTTTTTTGGGGGGTGCAATTTTAACCAGTGCCATTTGGGGGTGCCATTTGACAAATTCTGTCTTTATCCACTGCCTGGACAAAGGAGGGAAAGAGAAGAAGAAAAAACTGAGAAAGGAAGCTAATGGGCTAAGCGCTAAATATCAAAGACCCAATCACCTGGAAAACAGAGCATCTCGTGAAAAAGGATTAAAGCCAACATGGAAAAATGCAAAGCCAGTTTGGAAAATGGAAAAAGGAAAAGAAAATGGAAGGAAAGAGAAGAAGAAAAAACTGAGAAAGGAAGCTAATGGGCTAAGCGCTAATTAGCAAAGACCCAATCACCTGGAAAACAGAGCATCTCGTGAAAAAAGGATTAAAGCCAACATGGAAAAATGCAAAGCCAGTTTGGAAAATGGAAAAAGGAAAAGAGAATGGAAGGAAAGAGAAGAAGAAAAAACTGAGAAAGGAAGCTAATGGGCTAAGCGCTAAATAGCAAAGACCCAATCACCTGGTGAACAGAACATCTCGTGAAAAAGGATTAAAGCCAACATGGAAAAATGTGCAGCCAGTTTGGAAAATGGAAAAAGGAAGAGAAAATGGTAAGTCTATGCCTGATGAAGGTTTATATTAACCGAAACGTTGCAACAGACTTACCGTTAAAAATGACGTCATGGGGATCTGTGAAAAGGCAAATGTCCTGCATTAATGAATGAAATCGAATGTCCTGCATTAATGAATGAAATCAGAAGTCACTGGCTAAAATGAAAAAAAAAGGGGAAACACCCTCCATTTAAAAGGTCAAAAAGGGAAAGGGTTGCTAACAAGGGAAAGAGAGAGTGGGCAAATGTCCACTTCTCGCTAGCAAGAGAAAGAGAGAGTGGGCAAATGTCCAGTTCTCATCCGTAAAACAAAAAAACACACGTTTAAGGGCAATTTTCCTGCCACTTGTCACCGGCGGCGGAGGAGATGTGAGTGCTTAGTGACTTGGAGTAGGCCAGTGCACAACGTGGGCTCCGGGCTTGTCTATATCTGAGTTTCCTTACCAATCCATAGCCCTAACCCTAACCCCAACCCCTCCCTAACCCTAACCCTAACCCTAACCCCAACCCCTCCCTAACCCTAACCCTAACCCCTCCCTGACCCTAACCCCAACCCCTCCCCAACCCTAACCCCTAACCCTAACCCCAACCCCTCCCTAACCCTAACCCTAACCCCAACCCCTCCCTAACCCTAACCCCAACCCCACCCTAACCCTAACCCCAACCCCACCCTAACCCCAACCCCTCCCTAACCCTAACCCTAACCCCTAACCCTAACCCTAAACCCAACCCTAATCCCCACTCGGATTTTGACATGGTTCCTGGAGCTGCGTCTATTTCCCCTAACCTAACCCAGCCCGTGCCACCCCGAGTTGCTGCACTTGCATGGCCTTCTGCATATTTCCTGAACTGGCTAACTTACCTGATAAGAGAGTGCCAATAATTCTAATTTCATGACCTGAGTGGCCAATTTTGAAAAACACTTATAGAGAATGGAATGTTCGATGAGCACTGTGTTTTTTGGGGGTGCCAGTTAAACCAGTGCCATTTGGGGGTGCCAGCTTATATAAGAAATGTGTAAAACTGTGCAAGAAGGCCGGATGGCTAAGCACTAAATAGCATAATGTAAAACCGTGCTAGAAGGCCGGATGGCTAAGCACTAAATAGCAGAAATACTTATAGACAATGGAATGTTCGATGAGCACTGTGTTTTTTGGGGGTGCCAGTTAAACCAGTGCCATTTGGGGGTGCCAGTTTATAAAAAATTTGTAAAACTGTGCAGGAAGGCCGGATGGCTAAGCACTAAATAGCATAATGTAAAACCGTGCTAGAAGGCCGGATGGCTAAGCACTAAATAGCAGAAATACTTATAGACAATGGAATGTTCGATGAGCACTGTGTTTTTTGGGGGTGCCAGTTAAACCAGTGCCATTTGGGGGTGCCAGTTTATAAAAAATTTGTAAAACTGTGCAAGAAGGCCGGATGGCTAAGCACTAAATAGCAGAGTGTAAAACTGTGCAAGAAGGCCGGATGGCTAAGCACTAAATAGCAGAGGCCCAATTACTTGGCAAACAGAGTAGCTTGAAGGAAGATTTAAAGCCAGCTTTCGGGAAAGGTAAGGCCAGTTTGGGAAAAAGGAAAAGATATTGCCGCCTGAGAAGTGGGGGGAAAGAGAATAACGAAAGTACTTAGATGGGAAGCTGGTGGGCTAAGTGCTAAATAGCAGAGGCCCACTCACTTGGAAAACAGAGCAGCTGGGAGGATGTTTAAAGCCAGAATGGGGATAAGTAAAGCCAGCTTGGAAAAAGGAAAAGAAAATGGAAAAAGGAAAAGAAAATGGAGAGGCTAAGCCTGATTATGGACCAACAAAAACAAGATACAAACAAACAATGACGCATGAAACTGAATAACTTACCTGATGAGAGCGTTTGGAACAGCACTGAGTATGGGGGTGCCAATGTTTTCGAGCAGTGGGGGTGCCAATAGTCCAAATTTCAGGACATGAGTGGCCATTTTTTGAAAAATAATCTAAACAAAACTGAATGTTTAATTAACACTTTTTTTTGGGGGGTGCAATTTTAACCAGTGCCATTTGGGGGTGCCATTTGACAAATTCTGTCTTTATCCACTGCCTGGACAAAGGAGGGAAAGAGAAGAAGAAAAAACTGAGAAAGGAAGCTAATGGGCTAAGCGCTAAATATCAAAGACCCAATCACCTGGAAAACAGAGCATCTCGTGAAAAAGGATTAAAGCCAACATGGAAAAATGCAAAGCCAGTTTGGAAAATGGAAAAAGGAAAAGAAAATGGAAGGAAAGAGAAGAAGAAAAAACTGAGAAAGGAAGCTAATGGGCTAAGCGCTAATTAGCAAAGACCCAATCACCTGGAAAACAGAGCATCTCGTGAAAAAAGGATTAAAGCCAACATGGAAAAATGCAAAGCCAGTTTGGAAAATGGAAAAAGGAAAAGAGAATGGAAGGAAAGAGAAGAAGAAAAAACTGAGAAAGGAAGCTAATGGGCTAAGCGCTAAATAGCAAAGACCCAATCACCTGGTGAACAGAACATCTCGTGAAAAAGGATTAAAGCCAACATGGAAAAATGTGCAGCCAGTTTGGAAAATGGAAAAAGGAAGAGAAAATGGTAAGTCTATGCCTGATGAAGGTTTATATTAACCGAAACGTTGCAACAGACTTACCGTTAAAAATGACGTCATGGGGATCTGTGAAAAGGCAAATGTCCTGCATTAATGAATGAAATCGAATGTCCTGCATTAATGAATGAAATCAGAAGTCACTGGCTAAAATGAAAAAAAAAGGGGAAACACCCTCCATTTAAAAGGTCAAAAAGGGAAAGGGTTGCTAACAAGGGAAAGAGAGAGTGGGCAAATGTCCACTTCTCGCTAGCAAGAGAAAGAGAGAGTGGGCAAATGTCCAGTTCTCATCCGTAAAACAAAAAAACACACGTTTAAGGGCAATTTTCCTGCCACTTGTCACCGGCGGCGGAGGAGATGTGAGTGCTTAGTGACTTGGAGTAGGCCAGTGCACAACGTGGGCTCCGAGCTTGTCTATATCTGAGTTTCCTTACCAATCCATAGCCCTAACCCTAACCCCAACCCCTCCCTAACCCTAACCCTAACCCTAACCCCAACCCCTCCCTAACCCTAACCCTAACCCCTCCCTGACCCTAACCCCAACCCCTCCCCAACCCTAACCCCTAACCCTAACCCCAACCCCTCCCTAACCCTAACCCTAACCCCAACCCCTCCCTAACCCTAACCCCAACCCCACCCTAACCCTAACCCCAACCCCACCCTAACCCCAACCCCTCCCTAACCCTAACCCTAACCCCTAACCCTAACCCTAAACCCAACCCTAATCCCCACTCGGATTTTGACATGGTTCCTGGAGCTGCGTCTATTTCCCCTAACCTAACCCAGCCCGTGCCACCCCGAGTTGCTGCACTTGCATGGCCTTCTGCATATTTCCTGAACTGGCTAACTTACCTGATAAGAGAGTGCCAATAATTCTAATTTCATGACCTGAGTGGCCAATTTTGAAAAACACTTATAGAGAATGGAATGTTCGATGAGCACTGTGTTTTTTGGGGGTGCCAGTTAAACCAGTGCCATTTGGGGGTGCCAGCTTATATAAGAAATGTGTAAAACTGTGCAAGAAGGCCGGATGGCTAAGCACTAAATAGCATAATGTAAAACCGTGCTAGAAGGCCGGATGGCTAAGCACTAAATAGCAGAAATACTTATAGACAATGGAATGTTCGATGAGCACTGTGTTTTTTGGGGGTGCCAGTTAAACCAGTGCCATTTGGGGGTGCCAGTTTATAAAAAATTTGTAAAACTGTGCAGGAAGGCCGGATGGCTAAGCACTAAATAGCATAATGTAAAACCGTGCTAGAAGGCCGGATGGCTAAGCACTAAATAGCAGAAATACTTATAGACAATGGAATGTTCGATGAGCACTGTGTTTTTTGGGGGTGCCAGTTAAACCAGTGCCATTTGGGGGTGCCAGTTTATAAAAAATTTGTAAAACTGTGCAAGAAGGCCGGATGGCTAAGCACTAAATAGCAGAGTGTAAAACTGTGCAAGAAGGCCGGATGGCTAAGCACTAAATAGCAGAGGCCCAATTACTTGGCAAACAGAGTAGCTTGAAGGAAGATTTAAAGCCAGCTTTCGGGAAAGGTAAGGCCAGTTTGGGAAAAAGGAAAAGATATTGCCGCCTGAGAAGTGGGGGGAAAGAGAATAACGAAAGTACTTAGATGGGAAGCTGGTGGGCTAAGTGCTAAATAGCAGAGGCCCACTCACTTGGAAAACAGAGCAGCTGGGAGGATGTTTAAAGCCAGAATGGGGATAAGTAAAGCCAGCTTGGAAAAAGGAAAAGAAAATGGAAAAAGGAAAAGAAAATGGAGAGGCTAAGCCTGATTATGGACCAACAAAAACAAGATACAAACAAACAATGACGCATGAAACTGAATAACTTACCTGATGAGAGCGTTTGGAACAGCACTGAGTATGGGGGTGCCAATGTTTTCGAGCAGTGGGGGTGCCAATAGTCCAAATTTCAGGACATGAGTGGCCATTTTTTGAAAAATAATCTAAACAAAACTGAATGTTTAATTAACACTTTTTTTTGGGGGGTGCAATTTTAACCAGTGCCATTTGGGGGTGCCATTTGACAAATTCTGTCTTTATCCACTGCCTGGACAAAGGAGGGAAAGAGAAGAAGAAAAAACTGAGAAAGGAAGCTAATGGGCTAAGCGCTAAATATCAAAGACCCAATCACCTGGAAAACAGAGCATCTCGTGAAAAAGGATTAAAGCCAACATGGAAAAATGCAAAGCCAGTTTGGAAAATGGAAAAAGGAAAAGAAAATGGAAGGAAAGAGAAGAAGAAAAAACTGAGAAAGGAAGCTAATGGGCTAAGCGCTAATTAGCAAAGACCCAATCACCTGGAAAACAGAGCATCTCGTGAAAAAAGGATTAAAGCCAACATGGAAAAATGCAAAGCCAGTTTGGAAAATGGAAAAAGGAAAAGAGAATGGAAGGAAAGAGAAGAAGAAAAAACTGAGAAAGGAAGCTAATGGGCTAAGCGCTAAATAGCAAAGACCCAATCACCTGGTGAACAGAACATCTCGTGAAAAAGGATTAAAGCCAACATGGAAAAATGTGCAGCCAGTTTGGAAAATGGAAAAAGGAAGAGAAAATGGTAAGTCTATGCCTGATGAAGGTTTATATTAACCGAAACGTTGCAACAGACTTACCGTTAAAAATGACGTCATGGGGATCTGTGAAAAGGCAAATGTCCTGCATTAATGAATGAAATCGAATGTCCTGCATTAATGAATGAAATCAGAAGTCACTGGCTAAAATGAAAAAAAAGGGGAAACACCCTCCATTTAAAAGGTCAAAAAGGGAAAGGGTTGCTAACAAGGGAAAGAGAGAGTGGGCAAATGTCCACTTCTCGCTAGCAAGAGAAAGAGAGAGTGGGCAAATGTCCAGTTCTCATCCGTAAAACAAAAAAACACACGTTTAAGGGCAATTTTCCTGCCACTTGTCACCGGCGGCGGAGGAGATGTGAGTGCTTAGTGACTTGGAGTAGGCCAGTGCACAACGTGGGCTCCGGGCTTGTCTATATCTGAGTTTCCTTACCAATCCATAGCCCTAACCCTAACCCCAACCCCTCCCTAACCCTAACCCTAACCCTAACCCCAACCCCTCCCTAACCCTAACCCTAACCCCTCCCTGACCCTAACCCCAACCCCTCCCCAACCCTAACCCCTAACCCTAACCCCAACCCCTCCCTAACCCTAACCCTAACCCCAACCCCTCCCTAACCCTAACCCCAACCCCACCCTAACCCTAACCCCAACCCCACCCTAACCCCAACCCCTCCCTAACCCTAACCCTAACCCCTAACCCTAACCCTAAACCCAACCCTAATCCCCACTCGGATTTTGACATGGTTCCTGGAGCTGCGTCTATTTCCCCTAACCTAACCCAGCCCGTGCCACCCCGAGTTGCTGCACTTGCATGGCCTTCTGCATATTTCCTGAACTGGCTAACTTACCTGATAAGAGAGTGCCAATAATTCTAATTTCATGACCTGAGTGGCCAATTTTGAAAAACACTTATAGAGAATGGAATGTTCGATGAGCACTGTGTTTTTTGGGGGTGCCAGTTAAACCAGTGCCATTTGGGGGTGCCAGCTTATATAAGAAATGTGTAAAACTGTGCAAGAAGGCCGGATGGCTAAGCACTAAATAGCATAATGTAAAACCGTGCTAGAAGGCCGGATGGCTAAGCACTAAATAGCAGAAATACTTATAGACAATGGAATGTTCGATGAGCACTGTGTTTTTTGGGGGTGCCAGTTAAACCAGTGCCATTTGGGGGTGCCAGTTTATAAAAAATTTGTAAAACTGTGCAGGAAGGCCGGATGGCTAAGCACTAAATAGCATAATGTAAAACCGTGCTAGAAGGCCGGATGGCTAAGCACTAAATAGCAGAAATACTTATAGACAATGGAATGTTCGATGAGCACTGTGTTTTTTGGGGGTGCCAGTTAAACCAGTGCCATTTGGGGGTGCCAGTTTATAAAAAATTTGTAAAACTGTGCAAGAAGGCCGGATGGCTAAGCACTAAATAGCAGAGTGTAAAACTGTGCAAGAAGGCCGGATGGCTAAGCACTAAATAGCAGAGGCCCAATTACTTGGCAAACAGAGTAGCTTGAAGGAAGATTTAAAGCCAGCTTTCGGGAAAGGTAAGGCCAGTTTGGGAAAAAGGAAAAGATATTGCCGCCTGAGAAGTGGGGGGAAAGAGAATAACGAAAGTACTTAGATGGGAAGCTGGTGGGCTAAGTGCTAAATAGCAGAGGCCCACTCACTTGGAAAACAGAGCAGCTGGGAGGATGTTTAAAGCCAGAATGGGGATAAGTAAAGCCAGCTTGGAAAAAGGAAAAGAAAATGGAAAAAGGAAAAGAAAATGGAGAGGCTAAGCCTGATTATGGACCAACAAAAACAAGATACAAACAAACAATGACGCATGAAACTGAATAACTTACCTGATGAGAGCGTTTGGAACAGCACTGAGTATGGGGGTGCCAATGTTTTCGAGCAGTGGGGGTGCCAATAGTCCAAATTTCAGGACATGAGTGGCCATTTTTTGAAAAATAATCTAAACAAAACTGAATGTTTAATTAACACTTTTTTTTGGGGGGTGCAATTTTAACCAGTGCCATTTGGGGGTGCCATTTGACAAATTCTGTCTTTATCCACTGCCTGGACAAAGGAGGGAAAGAGAAGAAGAAAAAACTGAGAAAGGAAGCTAATGGGCTAAGCGCTAAATATCAAAGACCCAATCACCTGGAAAACAGAGCATCTCGTGAAAAAGGATTAAAGCCAACATGGAAAAATGCAAAGCCAGTTTGGAAAATGGAAAAAGGAAAAGAAAATGGAAGGAAAGAGAAGAAGAAAAAACTGAGAAAGGAAGCTAATGGGCTAAGCGCTAATTAGCAAAGACCCAATCACCTGGAAAACAGAGCATCTCGTGAAAAAAGGATTAAAGCCAACATGGAAAAATGCAAAGCCAGTTTGGAAAATGGAAAAAGGAAAAGAGAATGGAAGGAAAGAGAAGAAGAAAAAACTGAGAAAGGAAGCTAATGGGCTAAGCGCTAAATAGCAAAGACCCAATCACCTGGTGAACAGAACATCTCGTGAAAAAGGATTAAAGCCAACATGGAAAAATGTGCAGCCAGTTTGGAAAATGGAAAAAGGAAGAGAAAATGGTAAGTCTATGCCTGATGAAGGTTTATATTAACCGAAACGTTGCAACAGACTTACCGTTAAAAATGACGTCATGGGGATCTGTGAAAAGGCAAATGTCCTGCATTAATGAATGAAATCGAATGTCCTGCATTAATGAATGAAATCAGAAGTCACTGGCTAAAATGAAAAAAAAGGGGAAACACCCTCCATTTAAAAGGTCAAAAAGGGAAAGGGTTGCTAACAAGGGAAAGAGAGAGTGGGCAAATGTCCACTTCTCGCTAGCAAGAGAAAGAGAGAGTGGGCAAATGTCCAGTTCTCATCCGTAAAACAAAAAAACACACGTTTAAGGGCAATTTTCCTGCCACTTGTCACCGGCGGCGGAGGAGATGTGAGTGCTTAGTGACTTGGAGTAGGCCAGTGCACAACGTGGGCTCCGGGCTTGTCTATATCTGAGTTTCCTTACCAATCCATAGCCCTAACCCTAACCCCAACCCCTCCCTAACCCTAACCCTAACCCTAACCCCAACCCCTCCCTAACCCTAACCCTAACCCCTCCCTGACCCTAACCCCAACCCCTCCCCAACCCTAACCCCTAACCCTAACCCCAACCCCTCCCTAACCCTAACCCTAACCCCAACCCCTCCCTAACCCTAACCCCAACCCCACCCTAACCCTAACCCCAACCCCACCCTAACCCCAACCCCTCCCTAACCCTAACCCTAACCCCTAACCCTAACCCTAAACCCAACCCTAATCCCCACTCGGATTTTGACATGGTTCCTGGAGCTGCGTCTATTTCCCCTAACCTAACCCAGCCCGTGCCACCCCGAGTTGCTGCACTTGCATGGCCTTCTGCATATTTCCTGAACTGGCTAACTTACCTGATAAGAGAGTGCCAATAATTCTAATTTCATGACCTGAGTGGCCAATTTTGAAAAACACTTATAGAGAATGGAATGTTCGATGAGCACTTTTGGGGGTGCCAGCTTATATAAGAAATGTGTAAAACTGTGCAAGAAGGCCGGATGGCTAAGCACTAAATAGCATAATGTAAAACCGTGCTAGAAGGCCGGATGGCTAAGCACTAAATAGCAGAAATACTTATAGACAATGGAATGTTCGATGAGCACTGTGTTTTTTGGGGGTGCCAGTTAAACCAGTGCCATTTGGGGGTGCCAGTTTATAAAAAATTTGTAAAACTGTGCAGGAAGGCCGGATGGCTAAGCACTAAATAGCATAATGTAAAACCGTGCTAGAAGGCCGGATGGCTAAGCACTAAATAGCAGAAATACTTATAGACAATGGAATGTTCGATGAGCACTGTGTTTTTTGGGGGTGCCAGTTAAACCAGTGCCATTTGGGGGTGCCAGTTTATAAAAAATTTGTAAAACTGTGCAAGAAGGCCGGATGGCTAAGCACTAAATAGCAGAGTGTAAAACTGTGCAAGAAGGCCGGATGGCTAAGCACTAAATAGCAGAGGCCCAATTACTTGGCAAACAGAGTAGCTTGAAGGAAGATTTAAAGCCAGCTTTCGGGAAAGGTAAGGCCAGTTTGGGAAAAAGGAAAAGATATTGCCGCCTGAGAAGTGGGGGGAAAGAGAATAACGAAAGTACTTAGATGGGAAGCTGGTGGGCTAAGTGCTAAATAGCAGAGGCCCACTCACTTGGAAAACAGAGCAGCTGGGAGGATGTTTAAAGCCAGAATGGGGATAAGTAAAGCCAGCTTGGAAAAAGGAAAAGAAAATGGAAAAAGGAAAAGAAAATGGAGAGGCTAAGCCTGATTATGGACCAACAAAAACAAGATACAAACAAACAATGACGCATGAAACTGAATAACTTACCTGATGAGAGCGTTTGGAACAGCACTGAGTATGGGGGTGCCAATGTTTTCGAGCAGTGGGGGTGCCAATAGTCCAAATTTCAGGACATGAGTGGCCATTTTTTGAAAAATAATCTAAACAAAACTGAATGTTTAATTAACACTTTTTTTTGGGGGGTGCAATTTTAACCAGTGCCATTTGGGGGTGCCATTTGACAAATTCTGTCTTTATCCACTGCCTGGACAAAGGAGGGAAAGAGAAGAAGAAAAAACTGAGAAAGGAAGCTAATGGGCTAAGCGCTAAATATCAAAGACCCAATCACCTGGAAAACAGAGCATCTCGTGAAAAAGGATTAAAGCCAACATGGAAAAATGCAAAGCCAGTTTGGAAAATGGAAAAAGGAAAAGAAAATGGAAGGAAAGAGAAGAAGAAAAAACTGAGAAAGGAAGCTAATGGGCTAAGCGCTAATTAGCAAAGACCCAATCACCTGGAAAACAGAGCATCTCGTGAAAAAAGGATTAAAGCCAACATGGAAAAATGCAAAGCCAGTTTGGAAAATGGAAAAAGGAAAAGAGAATGGAAGGAAAGAGAAGAAGAAAAAACTGAGAAAGGAAGCTAATGGGCTAAGCGCTAAATAGCAAAGACCCAATCACCTGGTGAACAGAACATCTCGTGAAAAAGGATTAAAGCCAACATGGAAAAATGTGCAGCCAGTTTGGAAAATGGAAAAAGGAAGAGAAAATGGTAAGTCTATGCCTGATGAAGGTTTATATTAACCGAAACGTTGCAACAGACTTACCGTTAAAAATGACGTCATGGGGATCTGTGAAAAGGCAAATGTCCTGCATTAATGAATGAAATCGAATGTCCTGCATTAATGAATGAAATCAGAAGTCACTGGCTAAAATGAAAAAAAAGGGGAAACACCCTCCATTTAAAAGGTCAAAAAGGGAAAGGGTTGCTAACAAGGGAAAGAGAGAGTGGGCAAATGTCCACTTCTCGCTAGCAAGAGAAAGAGAGAGTGGGCAAATGTCCAGTTCTCATCCGTAAAACAAAAAAACACACGTTTAAGGGCAATTTTCCTGCCACTTGTCACCGGCGGCGGAGGAGATGTGAGTGCTTAGTGACTTGGAGTAGGCCAGTGCACAACGTGGGCTCCGGGCTTGTCTATATCTGAGTTTCCTTACCAATCCATAGCCCTAACCCTAACCCCAACCCCTCCCTAACCCTAACCCTAACCCTAACCCCAACCCCTCCCTAACCCTAACCCTAACCCCTCCCTGACCCTAACCCCAACCCCTCCCCAACCCTAACCCCTAACCCTAACCCCAACCCCTCCCTAACCCTAACCCTAACCCCAACCCCTCCCTAACCCTAACCCCAACCCCACCCTAACCCTAACCCCAACCCCACCCTAACCCCAACCCCTCCCTAACCCTAACCCTAACCCCTAACCCTAACCCTAAACCCAACCCTAATCCCCACTCGGATTTTGACATGGTTCCTGGAGCTGCGTCTATTTCCCCTAACCTAACCCAGCCCGTGCCACCCCGAGTTGCTGCACTTGCATGGCCTTCTGCATATTTCCTGAACTGGCTAACTTACCTGATAAGAGAGTGCCAATAATTCTAATTTCATGACCTGAGTGGCCAATTTTGAAAAACACTTATAGAGAATGGAATGTTCGATGAGCACTGTGTTTTTTGGGGGTGCCAGTTAAACCAGTGCCATTTGGGGGTGCCAGCTTATATAAGAAATGTGTAAAACTGTGCAAGAAGGCCGGATGGCTAAGCACTAAATAGCATAATGTAAAACCGTGCTAGAAGGCCGGATGGCTAAGCACTAAATAGCAGAAATACTTATAGACAATGGAATGTTCGATGAGCACTGTGTTTTTTGGGGGTGCCAGTTAAACCAGTGCCATTTGGGGGTGCCAGTTTATAAAAAATTTGTAAAACTGTGCAGGAAGGCCGGATGGCTAAGCACTAAATAGCATAATGTAAAACCGTGCTAGAAGGCCGGATGGCTAAGCACTAAATAGCAGAAATACTTATAGACAATGGAATGTTCGATGAGCACTGTGTTTTTTGGGGGTGCCAGTTAAACCAGTGCCATTTGGGGGTGCCAGTTTATAAAAAATTTGTAAAACTGTGCAAGAAGGCCGGATGGCTAAGCACTAAATAGCAGAGTGTAAAACTGTGCAAGAAGGCCGGATGGCTAAGCACTAAATAGCAGAGGCCCAATTACTTGGCAAACAGAGTAGCTTGAAGGAAGATTTAAAGCCAGCTTTCGGGAAAGGTAAGGCCAGTTTGGGAAAAAGGAAAAGATATTGCCGCCTGAGAAGTGGGGGGAAAGAGAATAACGAAAGTACTTAGATGGGAAGCTGGTGGGCTAAGTGCTAAATAGCAGAGGCCCACTCACTTGGAAAACAGAGCAGCTGGGAGGATGTTTAAAGCCAGAATGGGGATAAGTAAAGCCAGCTTGGAAAAAGGAAAAGAAAATGGAAAAAGGAAAAGAAAATGGAGAGGCTAAGCCTGATTATGGACCAACAAAAACAAGATACAAACAAACAATGACGCATGAAACTGAATAACTTACCTGATGAGAGCGTTTGGAACAGCACTGAGTATGGGGGTGCCAATGTTTTCGAGCAGTGGGGGTGCCAATAGTCCAAATTTCAGGACATGAGTGGCCATTTTTTGAAAAATAATCTAAACAAAACTGAATGTTTAATTAACACTTTTTTTTGGGGGGTGCAATTTTAACCAGTGCCATTTGGGGGTGCCATTTGACAAATTCTGTCTTTATCCACTGCCTGGACAAAGGAGGGAAAGAGAAGAAGAAAAAACTGAGAAAGGAAGCTAATGGGCTAAGCGCTAAATATCAAAGACCCAATCACCTGGAAAACAGAGCATCTCGTGAAAAAGGATTAAAGCCAACATGGAAAAATGCAAAGCCAGTTTGGAAAATGGAAAAAGGAAAAGAAAATGGAAGGAAAGAGAAGAAGAAAAAACTGAGAAAGGAAGCTAATGGGCTAAGCGCTAATTAGCAAAGACCCAATCACCTGGAAAACAGAGCATCTCGTGAAAAAAGGATTAAAGCCAACATGGAAAAATGCAAAGCCAGTTTGGAAAATGGAAAAAGGAAAAGAGAATGGAAGGAAAGAGAAGAAGAAAAAACTGAGAAAGGAAGCTAATGGGCTAAGCGCTAAATAGCAAAGACCCAATCACCTGGTGAACAGAACATCTCGTGAAAAAGGATTAAAGCCAACATGGAAAAATGTGCAGCCAGTTTGGAAAATGGAAAAAGGAAGAGAAAATGGTAAGTCTATGCCTGATGAAGGTTTATATTAACCGAAACGTTGCAACAGACTTACCGTTAAAAATGACGTCATGGGGATCTGTGAAAAGGCAAATGTCCTGCATTAATGAATGAAATCGAATGTCCTGCATTAATGAATGAAATCAGAAGTCACTGGCTAAAATGAAAAAAAAGGGGAAACACCCTCCATTTAAAAGGTCAAAAAGGGAAAGGGTTGCTAACAAGGGAAAGAGAGAGTGGGCAAATGTCCACTTCTCGCTAGCAAGAGAAAGAGAGAGTGGGCAAATGTCCAGTTCTCATCCGTAAAACAAAAAAACACACGTTTAAGGGCAATTTTCCTGCCACTTGTCACCGGCGGCGGAGGAGATGTGAGTGCTTAGTGACTTGGAGTAGGCCAGTGCACAACGTGGGCTCCGGGCTTGTCTATATCTGAGTTTCCTTACCAATCCATAGCCCTAACCCTAACCCCAACCCCTCCCTAACCCTAACCCTAACCCTAACCCCAACCCCTCCCTAACCCTAACCCTAACCCCTCCCTGACCCTAACCCCAACCCCTCCCCAACCCTAACCCCTAACCCTAACCCCAACCCCTCCCTAACCCTAACCCTAACCCCAACCCCTCCCTAACCCTAACCCCAACCCCACCCTAACCCTAACCCCAACCCCACCCTAACCCCAACCCCTCCCTAACCCTAACCCTAACCCCTAACCCTAACCCTAAACCCAACCCTAATCCCCACTCGGATTTTGACATGGTTCCTGGAGCTGCGTCTATTTCCCCTAACCTAACCCAGCCCGTGCCACCCCGAGTTGCTGCACTTGCATGGCCTTCTGCATATTTCCTGAACTGGCTAACTTACCTGATAAGAGAGTGCCAATAATTCTAATTTCATGACCTGAGTGGCCAATTTTGAAAAACACTTATAGAGAATGGAATGTTCGATGAGCACTGTGTTTTTTGGGGGTGCCAGTTAAACCAGTGCCATTTGGGGGTGCCAGCTTATATAAGAAATGTGTAAAACTGTGCAAGAAGGCCGGATGGCTAAGCACTAAATAGCATAATGTAAAACCGTGCTAGAAGGCCGGATGGCTAAGCACTAAATAGCAGAAATACTTATAGACAATGGAATGTTCGATGAGCACTGTGTTTTTTGGGGGTGCCAGTTAAACCAGTGCCATTTGGGGGTGCCAGTTTATAAAAAATTTGTAAAACTGTGCAGGAAGGCCGGATGGCTAAGCACTAAATAGCATAATGTAAAACCGTGCTAGAAGGCCGGATGGCTAAGCACTAAATAGCAGAAATACTTATAGACAATGGAATGTTCGATGAGCACTGTGTTTTTTGGGGGTGCCAGTTAAACCAGTGCCATTTGGGGGTGCCAGTTTATAAAAAATTTGTAAAACTGTGCAAGAAGGCCGGATGGCTAAGCACTAAATAGCAGAGTGTAAAACTGTGCAAGAAGGCCGGATGGCTAAGCACTAAATAGCAGAGGCCCAATTACTTGGCAAACAGAGTAGCTTGAAGGAAGATTTAAAGCCAGCTTTCGGGAAAGGTAAGGCCAGTTTGGGAAAAAGGAAAAGATATTGCCGCCTGAGAAGTGGGGGGAAAGAGAATAACGAAAGTACTTAGATGGGAAGCTGGTGGGCTAAGTGCTAAATAGCAGAGGCCCACTCACTTGGAAAACAGAGCAGCTGGGAGGATGTTTAAAGC
>NW_028149112.1:30000-45000 GCF_946808225.1 Silurus aristotelis
TTTAAAATCAGGCAACTGCTTGATTTTATTTTCAAATTCTCAAGAGAGATTTATTTTGAAAAAACACAAAGATTCTTGATTTCAGTTCATTATTTTATTTTATTTGATTACACAAAAACATCCCAGATAAATATTTTGTTTAAAAAGCAATAGAAAAGAAAAACTTTTTGAAAAAATGATTCTGCCAGACAGAGATGGTTGGATGGTTGTCACCCGTGGACGCAGGCGTGCTGTCCAAGACACACCTATGCACCGTCCTCACCACCGTACGGGACACCATCCACAAGGAGAGAGGCCATTCTCTTATGCAGACGTGGTTAAATATGGCAATAACCAGAACCTACGTCATGCACAGGGACAAAGGGCCCTCTCCTATACAAACGCAGTTAAATTTTCAGGCCACACGAGGGCAGCAAATACTTACCGTACTGCATCACGTCAGCGGTCTTTCAGACCACAATTTTTTGAACCTCAGGTCTGTTGGGGACCTGTCACAATGATCCCACAAAAAGGAAATCGAACATGGACAACTCATCCACAACAACAAAAAAAGAACACACAGCAGAGACAAAAAGTTGTTCAAAAACAATTAGATGACCCGGATTTTGTAACAAAAACTCGTACCATGTTCAAAATAATTAAATTGGTACACCACAAAAATAATGTGAGCCATGAACAACCTCCTGCATTGACCAAGATGGAGAAAAATCTATCTGAGGTCATCAAACCAGCTCTGCCAAACCCCACAACACAAGCCCTCATAGAAGGCAATGCTAAAAACTGGGCCTATACCACTATGTTGATCCTCAAAAACCATTATGAGGACACATTGGTGGAAGAAATGGCCAAGCTGCAGCAATATCCTTCCCGAGGCTGGGAAGAATGTTTTAACACTGCTGTGTTATGGGCAAAACGTGGGATTGGGAAAAGACTGAGGTATAGATCAATACAGGATGCTCACACACTGATAGGGGACAAATATAAGATCCCTACACCCACTGCTGATGTGGAGGAGGCGAGAGAGGAAGCAGAGACGCAAAGTGTCCCTGCTGCTTCTTCTCTATCACCTGAAGCAGCTGACGGTGCCATCGCGGTGCAGGCCTCGGTGCATGCCGAGGCCGAGGCACACTCCCTACCAGATCTGTCCACCCAACCAGAACCAAAATCTTCCAGAACCACTTCCACCATGACAGATCCACCAAACGATTGGTCGCCTTATAGGGAAGAAGATTCGGACAGTCAGTCCGAAATCGCCCTAGATCCTCCTGCCTCCCCAAAAGCGCAACGCACTCCTTGCCCGAGTTCCAATCCCTGTGTTAGATGGGAAGAGGAACTCGTTATTATCGAGGACCAGGGAGAGTGCGAGCAGAATAATGACGGCAGCTCACAAAGGGTGACCCTAAGCCCAGACAAAATCGGCAGCCTTAGAACAGCCACACAGGCCCGTATTAATATGGAGCTCAAGGTGCCTTCTGCAACACCATGTAACTCCAGTGAGGGTGTTCCAAATAGGCACATAAACACGCCCAGAAAAATGATAGAGTGGAAACTGACTGTCCGTAAGAAATACCTGGTCATTGGGGATTCCAACCTCTCCAGGATTCCCCCCTTTAAGAACCCAGACCTCCAAATAGAAAGCTATCCGGGGGCCACGTTCAGACACATGGAGGCCGTTATTAATAAAATTCCGGTCTCCAATGACGTAGAGCATTTCATTTTAGCGCTGGGCATTAACAGTCGGACTCAAAACGCTAAAGACACTGCAATTAAACAAATGCAGGCGGCTTTAAGAGCAGCAAAAGAAAAATTCCCGCTTGCGCAGATTTGGGTTCCAGAACTGAACTATTCAGGAATGCTCCCAACAAAGGAGCAAACACAATTAAACCTCCTGAGTGGTTACATCACTGCCAACCTAAATCATATTCCGGCCCTGCCCAGATCAGAGTTCCACACTGAAAGTGACAATATTCACTGGACAGTTAATACAGCCGGAAAAATGCTGGAACATTGGCTTCAACATTTAAATTAAATCTCCCCATAAGCCTGCATGCACAGGAGGGGAACAAAAATGTGGTTGTTTTGGCCAAAAAAGCCAAGATCACTCGACCACAATTCAGCCTGCTTAATAGAGGCCTAACCTTTATTCCGGCATGGAAAATTAACAGACAATATAGCGGGAGGCAAATGCGGTATGATCTGCAACAATACCACCGAAGACTAAAATTGGCATCCTATTTTCAAAATGACGCAGATCAAACTCCCCCACCTTTTACACCTAAATCAGACTGGGTCCCACCCATAGATAAACTGCCCACTGATCTTCTCACGTTGTTCGATACAGACCTTAGATCCTTCAAGAGACACTGCAGACCATATTGGGAACAACTTAACCTCACTCCTGAGGAAATCAGTGCTCTTGAAGAGTTAAAAAATAACCAAAATATTATCATCAAACCCGCTGACAAGGGCAGTGCAACAGTTATTATGGACCGTGAGCAATATCTGTGGGAAGGGTACAGACAATTACAGGATAAAATTTATTACAAAAAATTAGACAAACCTATCTACCCGGACACTGTACCCCTAGTCAAGGAAATAGTCCAAGTCTTGTATACAAAAAAGCACATAAATGCCAAACAGAAGTCCTATCTCTTGGGTGACACAGAGCCCAGGAGCAGGAGATTCTACATGCTCCCTAAAATACACAAAGATCCGGCCAAATGGAGCAAACCCCACGAAATTCCTCCAGGAAGGCCTATAGTGTCGGATTGCGGAAGCGAAACGTACTATACGGCCGAATTCCTGGACTTTTATTTAAATCCCCTTTCCACGGGCCACCCTAGCTATTTAAAAGACACATATGACTTTATTCAGAAAGTTAAAGGACTTGAAATTCCCCAAGAGGCTGTCCTGTTCACTATGGACATTGACAGCCTTTACACAAATATCGACATCCAGGAAGGAATACAGGCCATAAAAAATATTTTTCAAAAATACCCGGACAGATCCAGGCCTGATAAAGAACTCATCCAGTTGTTAGAAATAAATCTAAAGAGGAACGACTTTGAGTTCAATGGGGAATTCTTCCTTCAGATTAAGGGAACAGCGATGGGGAAGAAGTTTGCTCCGGCCTACGCCAACATATTTATGGCAGAATGGGAGACCTCGGCCCTATCCCGGTGCCATAAACGGCCTCTTCATTATTTTAGATATCTTGATGATATATGGGGAGTTTGGACACACACAGAGAGGGAGTTTGATGAGTTTTTAACAACACTTAACAACCATAACCCATCCATAAAACTGAAATCCTCCATTAGTCAGCTCTCGGTGGATTTTTTGGACACCACGACATACAAAGGCCCGGATTTCAGTTCCACACACAAATTGGACATCAAGGTATTCTTTAAGGAAACAGACACACACGCTCTACTGCACAAGGAGAGCTTTCACCCTAAACACACTTACTCTGGCCTGGTGAAATCACAACTCCTGAGGTTTCGTCGCATATGTACCCGAGAACGGGACTTCATGGAAGCGACACGAATCCTCTTTAGAGCACTCAGGAACAGAGGTTATAAAAGGTCCTTTTTGAGGAGGATTTTTAAATCCTACCTCACAATAGGAACCCGGGCGGAAGGCACCAGCGTGCCGCTCGTCCTGACATATTCCTCTGTCTCTGTGAAGCTCATCAGGGAGATAAGGTCCAATTTTATGCAAATATTGGGACAAACACCAAGATTCAGAGACCACAAAGTCATTGCAGCTTTCAGGAAAAGCAAAAACCTGCAAGACTATTTGGTCAGGGCCAAACTCAATCCTCTCCAGCAGGGAAAACCTAAACATCAGGGACAATACCTGGAACAAAAACAACACATTCAAAACAAATTTACCAAGGAAGTCTTCACCACTCATCGCTCAAGTACAGTGCACAGCAAAAATTGTGTCTACCTCATTTCCTGTAATCAATGTGGAGCCCAATATGTTGGAGAGACGGGCAACACCATCTTGATCAGGATGACACAACACAAACACAACATATTAAAAGGAAAACAAATGGATACTCACCTGGTCAATCACTTCCGGGAGCATGGATGGGAAGCTCTCAGGGTCATGGTGCTACAGGCAAACCCACAATGGTCTGTACCCCTGAGGAAAAGAGCAGAGAGAATTTGGATTCAGAAATTAAGTACTGCTTATCCCCAAGGCCTCAATGAGAGGTGAATAAAATATTCTTAGGGGGCATTGATGGCCTGTGCAAACAGGTTAGCACCTTCCTCTGACTCTAAACCTAACCCTAACCCTAATTTCTATCCCTAACCCTAAATCCTAACCCTAATTCCTATCCCTAACCCTAAGCCCTAACCTTAACCTAAACCTAACCTAACCCTAACCCTGAATTGTATCCCTAACCACAACCCTAACCCTAACCTTAACCTAATCCTAACCTTAACCTTAATTTCTATCCCTAACCCTAATTTCTAACCATAACCCTACATCCTAATCCTAACCCCAAAACCTAAACCCAACCCTAACCCTAAACCTAACCCTAATTTCTATCCCTAACCCTAAAACCTAACCTTAACCTTTATTTCTATCCCTAACCCTAATTTCTAGGCCTAACCCTAAAACCTAACCCTAACTTCTAACCCTAACCCCAAAACCTAACCCCAACTCTAACCCTAAACTTAACCCTAATTTCTATCCCTAACCCTAACCCTAAAACCTAACCTTAACCCTAATTTCTGTCCCTAACCCTAACCCTAAAACCTAACCTTAACCCTAATTTCTATCCCTAACCCTAATCCTAATTTCTAGCCCTAACCCTAAATCCTATCCCTAAAACCTAACCCCAACCCTAACCCTAATTTCTATCCCTAACTCTAAAACCTAACCTTAACCCTAATTTCTATCCCTAACCCTAATTTCTATCCCTAACCCTAATTTCTATCCCTAACCCTAAATCCTAATCCTAACCCTAATTTCTAACCCTAACCCTAAAACCTAACCTTAACCCTTAACTCTAACCCTAACTCTAATTTCTAGCCCTAACCATAAATCCTAATCCTAACCCTAAATCCTAACCCTTACCCTAATTTCTAGCCCTAACCCTAAAACCTAACCTTAACCCTAATCTCTATCCCTAACCCTAATTTCTAACCCTAATCCTAAATCCTAACCCTAACCCCCAATTTCTATCCCTAACCCTTAATCCTAACCTTAACCCTAAACCTAACCGCTAACCTTAACCCCAACCCTAACCGGCCCGTGCCTCATGCCTGTTAAAAACCTAGGGTCATGCAAAACTCTTTAAATCATTCATTATTAATTTAATTATTATTAAATAATTCATTTAATTCATTAATCCTCATCAAATTTCAAAAAATGCCTTTTCTCAATACACTGAAATACAGGTGTATTCTATTGGCTGAGAACTATTTCTTTTTGAAATTGAGCTGGGAAATGGTTCTCATTGGCTCATTTGAATTGGACCCGCCTTTTTACACTATATAAGAGGCTGCTCAGAGGACTGAATCTTCCCCACTTCTTCCAGCTCGATTAGAGACACACTCAAGCTTTATTTTGATCCTGAATCTATTTTATTTTCAAAGAAAGAAGATTTTTTGCAAATACTCTGAACAAGCCTGCCTGAAGAAGGTTCTAAGGGAACCGAAACGTTGCAACGGCTTGTTCCTTTCTCAGCTTTCAGAAATCTTTTGGAAAAAAAACATTTCTTTTATAAGGATTTTATTTTATTTTCCCATTTAAACTAAGCCAACTGCTTGGTTTATTTTCAAGCTCTTTAGAGACTTTTTTCAGGAAAATATTCCTTTGAGAGCACATTATTTTATTATTTTTATTTAAAATCAGGCAACTGCTTGATTTTATTTTCAAATTCTCAAGAGAGATTTATTTTGAAAAAACACAAAGATTCTTGATTTCAGTTCATTATTTTATTTTATTTGATTACACAAAAACATCCCAGATAAATATTTTGTTTAAAAAGCAATAGAAAAGAAAAACTTTTTGAAAAAATGATTCTGCCAGACAGAGATGGTTGGATGGTTGTCACCCGTGGACGCAGGCGTGCTGTCCAAGACACACCTATGCACCGTCCTCACCACCGTACGGGACACCATCCACAAGGAGAGAGGCCATTCTCTTATGCAGACGTGGTTAAATATGGCAATAACCAGAACCTACGTCATGCACAGGGACAAAGGGCCCTCTCCTATACAAACGCAGTTAAATTTTCAGGCCACACGAGGGCAGCAAATACTTACCGTACTGCATCACGTCAGCGGTCTTTCAGACCACAATTTTTTGAACCTCAGGTCTGTTGGGGACCTGTCACAATGATCCCACAAAAAGGAAATCGAACATGGACAACTCATCCACAACAACAAAAAAAGAACACACAGCAGAGACAAAAAGTTGTTCAAAAACAATTAGATGACCCGGATTTTGTAACAAAAACTCGTACCATGTTCAAAATAATTAAATTGGTACACCACAAAAATAATGTGAGCCATGAACAACCTCCTGCATTGACCAAGATGGAGAAAAATCTATCTGAGGTCATCAAACCAGCTCTGCCAAACCCCACAACACAAGCCCTCATAGAAGGCAATGCTAAAAACTGGGCCTATACCACTATGTTGATCCTCAAAAACCATTATGAGGACACATTGGTGGAAGAAATGGCCAAGCTGCAGCAATATCCTTCCCGAGGCTGGGAAGAATGTTTTAACACTGCTGTGTTATGGGCAAAACGTGGGATTGGGAAAAGACTGAGGTATAGATCAATACAGGATGCTCACACACTGATAGGGGACAAATATAAGATCCCTACACCCACTGCTGATGTGGAGGAGGCGAGAGAGGAAGCAGAGACGCAAAGTGTCCCTGCTGCTTCTTCTCTATCACCTGAAGCAGCTGACGGTGCCATCGCGGTGCAGGCCTCGGTGCATGCCGAGGCCGAGGCACACTCCCTACCAGATCTGTCCACCCAACCAGAACCAAAATCTTCCAGAACCACTTCCACCATGACAGATCCACCAAACGATTGGTCGCCTTATAGGGAAGAAGATTCGGACAGTCAGTCCGAAATCGCCCTAGATCCTCCTGCCTCCCCAAAAGCGCAACGCACTCCTTGCCCGAGTTCCAATCCCTGTGTTAGATGGGAAGAGGAACTCGTTATTATCGAGGACCAGGGAGAGTGCGAGCAGAATAATGACGGCAGCTCACAAAGGGTGACCCTAAGCCCAGACAAAATCGGCAGCCTTAGAACAGCCACACAGGCCCGTATTAATATGGAGCTCAAGGTGCCTTCTGCAACACCATGTAACTCCAGTGAGGGTGTTCCAAATAGGCACATAAACACGCCCAGAAAAATGATAGAGTGGAAACTGACTGTCCGTAAGAAATACCTGGTCATTGGGGATTCCAACCTCTCCAGGATTCCCCCCTTTAAGAACCCAGACCTCCAAATAGAAAGCTATCCGGGGGCCACGTTCAGACACATGGAGGCCGTTATTAATAAAATTCCGGTCTCCAATGACGTAGAGCATTTCATTTTAGCGCTGGGCATTAACAGTCGGACTCAAAACGCTAAAGACACTGCAATTAAACAAATGCAGGCGGCTTTAAGAGCAGCAAAAGAAAAATTCCCGCTTGCGCAGATTTGGGTTCCAGAACTGAACTATTCAGGAATGCTCCCAACAAAGGAGCAAACACAATTAAACCTCCTGAGTGGTTACATCACTGCCAACCTAAATCATATTCCGGCCCTGCCCAGATCAGAGTTCCACACTGAAAGTGACAATATTCACTGGACAGTTAATACAGCCGGAAAAATGCTGGAACATTGGCTTCAACATTTAAATTAAATCTCCCCATAAGCCTGCATGCACAGGAGGGGAACAAAAATGTGGTTGTTTTGGCCAAAAAAGCCAAGATCACTCGACCACAATTCAGCCTGCTTAATAGAGGCCTAACCTTTATTCCGGCATGGAAAATTAACAGACAATATAGCGGGAGGCAAATGCGGTATGATCTGCAACAATACCACCGAAGACTAAAATTGGCATCCTATTTTCAAAATGACGCAGATCAAACTCCCCCACCTTTTACACCTAAATCAGACTGGGTCCCACCCATAGATAAACTGCCCACTGATCTTCTCACGTTGTTCGATACAGACCTTAGATCCTTCAAGAGACACTGCAGACCATATTGGGAACAACTTAACCTCACTCCTGAGGAAATCAGTGCTCTTGAAGAGTTAAAAAATAACCAAAATATTATCATCAAACCCGCTGACAAGGGCAGTGCAACAGTTATTATGGACCGTGAGCAATATCTGTGGGAAGGGTACAGACAATTACAGGATAAAATTTATTACAAAAAATTAGACAAACCTATCTACCCGGACACTGTACCCCTAGTCAAGGAAATAGTCCAAGTCTTGTATACAAAAAAGCACATAAATGCCAAACAGAAGTCCTATCTCTTGGGTGACACAGAGCCCAGGAGCAGGAGATTCTACATGCTCCCTAAAATACACAAAGATCCGGCCAAATGGAGCAAACCCCACGAAATTCCTCCAGGAAGGCCTATAGTGTCGGATTGCGGAAGCGAAACGTACTATACGGCCGAATTCCTGGACTTTTATTTAAATCCCCTTTCCACGGGCCACCCTAGCTATTTAAAAGACACATATGACTTTATTCAGAAAGTTAAAGGACTTGAAATTCCCCAAGAGGCTGTCCTGTTCACTATGGACATTGACAGCCTTTACACAAATATCGACATCCAGGAAGGAATACAGGCCATAAAAAATATTTTTCAAAAATACCCGGACAGATCCAGGCCTGATAAAGAACTCATCCAGTTGTTAGAAATAAATCTAAAGAGGAACGACTTTGAGTTCAATGGGGAATTCTTCCTTCAGATTAAGGGAACAGCGATGGGGAAGAAGTTTGCTCCGGCCTACGCCAACATATTTATGGCAGAATGGGAGACCTCGGCCCTATCCCGGTGCCATAAACGGCCTCTTCATTATTTTAGATATCTTGATGATATATGGGGAGTTTGGACACACACAGAGAGGGAGTTTGATGAGTTTTTAACAACACTTAACAACCATAACCCATCCATAAAACTGAAATCCTCCATTAGTCAGCTCTCGGTGGATTTTTTGGACACCACGACATACAAAGGCCCGGATTTCAGTTCCACACACAAATTGGACATCAAGGTATTCTTTAAGGAAACAGACACACACGCTCTACTGCACAAGGAGAGCTTTCACCCTAAACACACTTACTCTGGCCTGGTGAAATCACAACTCCTGAGGTTTCGTCGCATATGTACCCGAGAACGGGACTTCATGGAAGCGACACGAATCCTCTTTAGAGCACTCAGGAACAGAGGTTATAAAAGGTCCTTTTTGAGGAGGATTTTTAAATCCTACCTCACAATAGGAACCCGGGCGGAAGGCACCAGCGTGCCGCTCGTCCTGACATATTCCTCTGTCTCTGTGAAGCTCATCAGGGAGATAAGGTCCAATTTTATGCAAATATTGGGACAAACACCAAGATTCAGAGACCACAAAGTCATTGCAGCTTTCAGGAAAAGCAAAAACCTGCAAGACTATTTGGTCAGGGCCAAACTCAATCCTCTCCAGCAGGGAAAACCTAAACATCAGGGACAATACCTGGAACAAAAACAACACATTCAAAACAAATTTACCAAGGAAGTCTTCACCACTCATCGCTCAAGTACAGTGCACAGCAAAAATTGTGTCTACCTCATTTCCTGTAATCAATGTGGAGCCCAATATGTTGGAGAGACGGGCAACACCATCTTGATCAGGATGACACAACACAAACACAACATATTAAAAGGAAAACAAATGGATACTCACCTGGTCAATCACTTCCGGGAGCATGGATGGGAAGCTCTCAGGGTCATGGTGCTACAGGCAAACCCACAATGGTCTGTACCCCTGAGGAAAAGAGCAGAGAGAATTTGGATTCAGAAATTAAGTACTGCTTATCCCCAAGGCCTCAATGAGAGGTGAATAAAATATTCTTAGGGGGCATTGATGGCCTGTGCAAACAGGTTAGCACCTTCCTCTGACTCTAAACCTAACCCTAACCCTAATTTCTATCCCTAACCCTAAATCCTAACCCTAATTCCTATCCCTAACCCTAAGCCCTAACCTTAACCTAAACCTAACCTAACCCTAACCCTGAATTGTATCCCTAACCACAACCCTAACCCTAACCTTAACCTAATCCTAACCTTAACCTTAATTTCTATCCCTAACCCTAATTTCTAACCATAACCCTACATCCTAATCCTAACCCCAAAACCTAAACCCAACCCTAACCCTAAACCTAACCCTAATTTCTATCCCTAACCCTAAAACCTAACCTTAACCTTTATTTCTATCCCTAACCCTAATTTCTAGGCCTAACCCTAAAACCTAACCCTAACTTCTAACCCTAACCCCAAAACCTAACCCCAACTCTAACCCTAAACTTAACCCTAATTTCTATCCCTAACCCTAACCCTAAAACCTAACCTTAACCCTAATTTCTGTCCCTAACCCTAACCCTAAAACCTAACCTTAACCCTAATTTCTATCCCTAACCCTAATCCTAATTTCTAGCCCTAACCCTAAATCCTATCCCTAAAACCTAACCCCAACCCTAACCCTAATTTCTATCCCTAACTCTAAAACCTAACCTTAACCCTAATTTCTATCCCTAACCCTAATTTCTATCCCTAACCCTAATTTCTATCCCTAACCCTAAATCCTAATCCTAACCCTAATTTCTAACCCTAACCCTAAAACCTAACCTTAACCCTTAACTCTAACCCTAACTCTAATTTCTAGCCCTAACCATAAATCCTAATCCTAACCCTAAATCCTAACCCTTACCCTAATTTCTAGCCCTAACCCTAAAACCTAACCTTAACCCTAATCTCTATCCCTAACCCTAATTTCTAACCCTAATCCTAAATCCTAACCCTAACCCCCAATTTCTATCCCTAACCCTTAATCCTAACCTTAACCCTAAACCTAACCGCTAACCTTAACCCCAACCCTAACCGGCCCGTGCCTCATGCCTGTTAAAAACCTAGGGTCATGCAAAACTCTTTAAATCATTCATTATTAATTTAATTATTATTAAATAATTCATTTAATTCATTAATCCTCATCAAATTTCAAAAAATGCCTTTTCTCAATACACTGAAATACAGGTGTATTCTATTGGCTGAGAACTATTTCTTTTTGAAATTGAGCTGGGAAATGGTTCTCATTGGCTCATTTGAATTGGACCCGCCTTTTTACACTATATAAGAGGCTGCTCAGAGGACTGAATCTTCCCCACTTCTTCCAGCTCGATTAGAGACACACTCAAGCTTTATTTTGATCCTGAATCTATTTTATTTTCAAAGAAAGAAGATTTTTTGCAAATACTCTGAACAAGCCTGCCTGAAGAAGGTTCTAAGGGAACCGAAACGTTGCAACGGCTTGTTCCTTTCTCAGCTTTCAGAAATCTTTTGGAAAAAAAACATTTCTTTTATAAGGATTTTATTTTATTTTCCCATTTAAACTAAGCCAACTGCTTGGTTTATTTTCAAGCTCTTTAGAGACTTTTTTCAGGAAAATATTCCTTTGAGAGCACATTATTTTATTATTTTTATTTAAAATCAGGCAACTGCTTGATTTTATTTTCAAATTCTCAAGAGAGATTTATTTTGAAAAAACACAAAGATTCTTGATTTCAGTTCATTATTTTATTTTATTTGATTACACAAAAACATCCCAGATAAATATTTTGTTTAAAAAGCAATAGAAAAGAAAAACTTTTTGAAAAAATGATTCTGCCAGACAGAGATGGTTGGATGGTTGTCACCCGTGGACGCAGGCGTGCTGTCCAAGACACACCTATGCACCGTCCTCACCACCGTACGGGACACCATCCACAAGGAGAGAGGCCATTCTCTTATGCAGACGTGGTTAAATATGGCAATAACCAGAACCTACGTCATGCACAGGGACAAAGGGCCCTCTCCTATACAAACGCAGTTAAATTTTCAGGCCACACGAGGGCAGCAAATACTTACCGTACTGCATCACGTCAGCGGTCTTTCAGACCACAATTTTTTGAACCTCAGGTCTGTTGGGGACCTGTCACAATGATCCCACAAAAAGGAAATCGAACATGGACAACTCATCCACAACAACAAAAAAAGAACACACAGCAGAGACAAAAAGTTGTTCAAAAACAATTAGATGACCCGGATTTTGTAACAAAAACTCGTACCATGTTCAAAATAATTAAATTGGTACACCACAAAAATAATGTGAGCCATGAACAACCTCCTGCATTGACCAAGATGGAGAAAAATCTATCTGAGGTCATCAAACCAGCTCTGCCAAACCCCACAACACAAGCCCTCATAGAAGGCAATGCTAAAAACTGGGCCTATACCACTATGTTGATCCTCAAAAACCATTATGAGGACACATTGGTGGAAGAAATGGCCAAGCTGCAGCAATATCCTTCCCGAGGCTGGGAAGAATGTTTTAACACTGCTGTGTTATGGGCAAAACGTGGGATTGGGAAAAGACTGAGGTATAGATCAATACAGGATGCTCACACACTGATAGGGGACAAATATAAGATCCCTACACCCACTGCTGATGTGGAGGAGGCGAGAGAGGAAGCAGAGACGCAAAGTGTCCCTGCTGCTTCTTCTCTATCACCTGAAGCAGCTGACGGTGCCATCGCGGTGCAGGCCTCGGTGCATGCCGAGGCCGAGGCACACTCCCTACCAGATCTGTCCACCCAACCAGAACCAAAATCTTCCAGAACCACTTCCACCATGACAGATCCACCAAACGATTGGTCGCCTTATAGGGAAGAAGATTCGGACAGTCAGTCCGAAATCGCCCTAGATCCTCCTGCCTCCCCAAAAGCGCAACGCACTCCTTGCCCGAGTTCCAATCCCTGTGTTAGATGGGAAGAGGAACTCGTTATTATCGAGGACCAGGGAGAGTGCGAGCAGAATAATGACGGCAGCTCACAAAGGGTGACCCTAAGCCCAGACAAAATCGGCAGCCTTAGAACAGCCACACAGGCCCGTATTAATATGGAGCTCAAGGTGCCTTCTGCAACACCATGTAACTCCAGTGAGGGTGTTCCAAATAGGCACATAAACACGCCCAGAAAAATGATAGAGTGGAAACTGACTGTCCGTAAGAAATACCTGGTCATTGGGGATTCCAACCTCTCCAGGATTCCCCCCTTTAAGAACCCAGACCTCCAAATAGAAAGCTATCCGGGGGCCACGTTCAGACACATGGAGGCCGTTATTAATAAAATTCCGGTCTCCAATGACGTAGAGCATTTCATTTTAGCGCTGGGCATTAACAGTCGGACTCAAAACGCTAAAGACACTGCAATTAAACAAATGCAGGCGGCTTTAAGAGCAGCAAAAGAAAAATTCCCGCTTGCGCAGATTTGGGTTCCAGAACTGAACTATTCAGGAATGCTCCCAACAAAGGAGCAAACACAATTAAACCTCCTGAGTGGTTACATCACTGCCAACCTAAATCATATTCCGGCCCTGCCCAGATCAGAGTTCCACACTGAAAGTGACAATATTCACTGGACAGTTAATACAGCCGGAAAAATGCTGGAACATTGGCTTCAACATTTAAATTAAATCTCCCCATAAGCCTGCATGCACAGGAGGGGAACAAAAATGTGGTTGTTTTGGCCAAAAAAGCCAAGATCACTCGACCACAATTCAGCCTGCTTAATAGAGGCCTAACCTTTATTCCGGCATGGAAAATTAACAGACAATATAGCGGGAGGCAAATGCGGTATGATCTGCAACAATACCACCGAAGACTAAAATTGGCATCCTATTTTCAAAATGACGCAGATCAAACTCCCCCACCTTTTACACCTAAATCAGACTGGGTCCCACCCATAGATAAACTGCCCACTGATCTTCTCACGTTGTTCGATACAGACCTTAGATCCTTCAAGAGACACTGCAGACCATATTGGGAACAACTTAACCTCACTCCTGAGGAAATCAGTGCTCTTGAAGAGTTAAAAAATAACCAAAATATTATCATCAAACCCGCTGACAAGGGCAGTGCAACAGTTATTATGGACCGTGAGCAATATCTGTGGGAAGGGTACAGACAATTACAGGATAAAATTTATTACAAAAAATTAGACAAACCTATCTACCCGGACACTGTACCCCTAGTCAAGGAAATAGTCCAAGTCTTGTATACAAAAAAGCACATAAATGCCAAACAGAAGTCCTATCTCTTGGGTGACACAGAGCCCAGGAGCAGGAGATTCTACATGCTCCCTAAAATACACAAAGATCCGGCCAAATGGAGCAAACCCCACGAAATTCCTCCAGGAAGGCCTATAGTGTCGGATTGCGGAAGCGAAACGTACTATACGGCCGAATTCCTGGACTTTTATTTAAATCCCCTTTCCACGGGCCACCCTAGCTATTTAAAAGACACATATGACTTTATTCAGAAAGTTAAAGGACTTGAAATTCCCCAAGAGGCTGTCCTGTTCACTATGGACATTGACAGCCTTTACACAAATATCGACATCCAGGAAGGAATACAGGCCATAAAAAATATTTTTCAAAAATACCCGGACAGATCCAGGCCTGATAAAGAACTCATCCAGTTGTTAGAAATAAATCTAAAGAGGAACGACTTTGAGTTCAATGGGGAATTCTTCCTTCAGATTAAGGGAACAGCGATGGGGAAGAAGTTTGCTCCGGCCTACGCCAACATATTTATGGCAGAATGGGAGACCTCGGCCCTATCCCGGTGCCATAAACGGCCTCTTCATTATTTTAGATATCTTGATGATATATGGGGAGTTTGGACACACACAGAGAGGGAGTTTGATGAGTTTTTAACAACACTTA